>NC_051272.1:394738-487238 GCF_015220745.1 Sebastes umbrosus
GTATCACTCTCTGAATATATGTAGGATGAGCTCTGTATCACTCTCTGTGTATACAGTATGTAGGATATTGAGCTCTGTATCACTCTGTATATATATATAGTATGAGCTCTGTATCACTCTGTATATATATATATAGGATGAGCTCTGTATCACTCTCTGTATATATATATATAGTATGAGCTCTGTATCACTCTGTATATATATATATAGGATGAGCTCTGTATCACTCTCTGTATATATATATAGTATGAGCTCTGTATCACTCTGTATATATATATATAGGATGAGCTCTGTATCACTCTGTATATATATATAGGATGAGCTCTGTATCACTCTCTGTATATACAGTATGTAGGATGTTGAGCTCTGTATTACTCTCTGTATATATATAGGATGAGCTCTGTATCACTCTCTGTGTATACAGTATGTAGGATGTTGAGCTCTGTATTACTCTCTGTATATATATATATAGGATGAGCTCTGTATCACTCTGTATATATATATATAGGATGAGCTCTGTATCACTCTGTATATATATATATAGGATGAGCTCTGTATCACTCTGTATATATATATATAGGATGAGCTCTGTATCACTCTCTGTGTATACAGTATGTAGGATGTTGAGCTCTGTATTACTCTCTGTATATATATAGGATGAGCTCTGTATCACTCTGTATATATATATATATAGGATGAGCTCTGTATCACTCTGTATATATATATATATAGGATGAGCTCTGTATCACTCTCTGTATATACAGTATGTAGGATGTTGAGCTCTGTATGACGCTGGACCAGATGACGGCTCTGCTGCAGACTAATTGCTGCTCTAACGAACCCGTCGGTCTCTGATATGTGTCTCTGATATGAGGCTCCCTGCTGAGGAGTGACAGCGCTGCTGGCTGGTTTATCTGAGCTCCACCAATCTGCTTATGTAACAGCGGGTCATCTCAGACCCACTGCAGCGGGGGGGTTGTTCTGTGAGCTCTAGTCAAGCAGGAGATGTTTTAGTGGAGCGGAGCGGAGCGCGGACAAATCATGCAAATAGTGATACAAGCACCAAATGTGGCCTGATGATTCCAGAGGAGACGCTGAGCAAATAGAAACCACTTGAAAATCCAAGATGGCGGCCAAATTGACCTGCTGATGATGATTTCTCTCATAGAAATACATCTACTTGGTCGGGATGAGTGATCTTGGTGTCAAATGATTTGTTTTCTAGCATGCTGGATCTAATTTTGATAGTTTTAACAATTTGAAACTGCATTATGGCGGCCATTCTGTGTCTGTTTAGTGTCTGTTTCCTCATGAGAGCATCCAGGGACTTCCTGTTGTTACTGATGGTTTCGTCTCCTTGTGTCTCAATGACCGTGCAAGATATTTCAGCTTCACACACACTTTCTTGATGCTCGATTCCCTGGCCGCCATGTTGCAGTTCAAACTTGTTCAAACTATCAAAATTAGATCCAGTATGCTAGAAAACAGATCATTTGACACTAAGATCTCTCAAACTGACCAAGAAGATGAATTTCTATGATAGAAACCATCATCAGCAGGTCAATCTGGCAGACATCTCAGATTTTCAAGTGGCCGATCGTTTATATTTGCTCAGTGACCCCTCGGCGATCATCATGCCACTATTTGCAGGATTTGACTGAAACATTGCTGTTATCCACTGCACTGTTTATTCTGTCACGTGCACCAGCATGTGTACGTGTGACATGATCTGTGTCTGCCATTAGAGAACGATGCCTACCGGGAGACAGTCTGCCCTTGTTGGCTCCTCAATGGAGGCCACTGTGTGTTTTCTGCGGCCTAATCAGATTTCCTGTGACGTTGCTCGTCTCCGGAGGACCGAGGCTTCAGCAGCCGACTGTCACAGCGGGGTGACATCATCACTGGAGACGCCAGAACTCCCTGACCTGATCTGAGAGCTGCTTTGTCCTGTTGAACTGATTGTTAAGAGATGTATATAGACGTTACAGTTATTTTATTTATAGGCACTCAACACTTACTTCTATCCTTTATTTGAAGCCTACGAGCTCAGCGACGCGTCTGTGTCTCAGCCGGAGATGAAGAAGACACTTTTCTTCTTTCTTGTTTTGTCACGTGGTTAAACCTTCAGGACGAATCCGTAACGCAGAGACGGAGTGATTTAAACTGTTTGACTCCTCATCTGTCAGTGACGGCTGCCGGCTGACATTTGCTGTCATTTTAATCTCTTTCTGCTTTTTCTATCCGTCCTCATCTACTCATGTAATGATGTGATGAACGGGACGGTTCAGTTGGTGAATATGACAGATGTCTACGGCCTGTTTTAGGGACGGGGCACCTTTCAGGGACATACTGGACGTCTTTGTGATGAATGTCTAAACCGTGGAATCAATATGAAACACTTTGTTGTGAGATTATTGATATTCTAGTGACCGTGGCGATGACTGTCCTGCACTGAGGATTAGAGCTGAAACAATAACTTGACAGATGGAAAATTAATCAATTCATTGTTGCTGATGTGACAGAAAATGTAATATATTGTAGTTTTTGGACTGTTGGACGGACACATCGGGCAGTTTGAAGACGTCTCCTGGTTGAGTTTTAGGTGATAGTGATGGACAGTCGTCTGTATTAAATGATTCATCAAGTAAATAATAGGCAGATTAAATGATTATGATATAAAGTATTCTGCAACTGATGAGCTCAGAGTACTCAGGTTTCTACTGAGTTTCATGTGGGAGGAGGAAACGTGTTAATTACAGCTGAACTGAAACAGACATAAAACAAACCTCCCCCCCATTACTCCCTTCTGTTAACACGGAGAGAGGGAGAGAGAGGGAGGGAGAGGGAGAGAGAGAGAGAGAGAGGGAGGGAGAGAGAGAGAGAGAGAGAGAGGGAGAGAGAGAGACAGAGAGAGGGAGAGAGAGAGAGACAGAGAAGAGAGAGAGACAGAGAGGAGAGAGAGACGGGGAGAGAGAGAGAGGAGAGAGACAGAGAGGAGAGAGAGAGAGACAGAGAAGAGAGAGAGAGACAGAGAAGAGAGAGAGACAGAGAAGAGAGAGAGAGAGAGAGAGAAGAGAGAGAGAGAGAGACGCTGGAGGGGAACTCGTGTCGGGGGGGTAGTGAGGGTTTTAATTGGGTCAGCTGATGAAACTGAGGTGACGTAAACCGCTGACGAGCTTTGTTGTCTCGATGGCGATCTTCGAGGCCACGGCGGTAAAGTGCTGCCATGGCAACTAGGTGCTCCATTCTGCCTCTCAGCGCCGACACCAGTTTGTATCCTTAGCCAAGAACATTGACTCCCCTCACTGTGATCCATCAGCTCCTGTCTCCCACCTACCGGTCTGACTCAGTTTGACTTGAAGTGGTGCTCCTCTCTCTCTCTCTCTCTCTGTGTGGTGCAGTCTCCTCTCTCGTGGAGCCGTGCGTCATCTCGTAGGCAGGTGAGCTGGATGCTCCTGAATGCTGAATGAGAGCATCGAGGCCGGCAGCCGAGAGAACACCAGTTAGTTGTTTTTGTTCTCGTAACACAGCGACGTGGGTCTGTTGAGACTGGAGATGAACTCTGGGTGGTGAAACGGGGAATACAGTGAAGAGGCACCCCCCCCCCAGAGAGAGGATGAATGATGCCAGTCACACGCTGAATCATACACTCACAGTGTCTCTCTATCTTCAGCTGCTCACACACACACACATCACTGTGCTGCATGTAACCGGAGCTAGAAGCTGACACGTGCACAGACTGAAGAGAGAAGAAAGTTGATGCATCAAATGTGTGCATTGTGTGTGTGGGAATATGTAACAGAGTTTTCCTGCACACATCGCAAATTCAATCCTCACATGCACACGTAGCTCTAGCAGATCTTCATCCTGTGCACGCTCTAGCAGCGTAGAGAGTTTCCTCCTGCAGAGAGTCGGGGATGAGGGGTCCATCTCTGTGCTGATGAGTTGAGTTCTGCAACCCTTGGAAGGGTTTCCCCTCTGTGCTGCAGAACGTCCTCGCTGACAACAACAGATGAGCTTTTCTCTTTTCAGACAAGGTCGTCCTGTCCGAGCATTCTCATAACTCAAAGCTGCTGTCACTTTGTGACGTCCTCTGTTTTGTTCTGTTCATCGTGTAACAAAGTCTGTCTCAGCAGTGATGAAGGTCAAAGGTCACTCTTCCATAACTCTCTTCTCTGTGTCTCTGTTGGTCTCTCAGGTGAGGGCTTTGAGCAGATCCCCATCCGACGTTCGTTCAAGTCCAAGGTGCTGGTGCACTACCCTGAGAGCACCGACAGGAACCCCTTCAATAAAGATGCCGTCAACATGGTGAGATCTTGGATTGTACATGAATGTTCTTCTTCTTGTCTCTCAACAGCAGAAATAGAAGGACAAGATGTGTATGGTAGATGTTCTGTGGTTCTTCCAACCAGTGAATCATGTTACAAATGACCAAAGAGGAGCCTGATGTTCTTCACCCTCTTCTATGTTCTCTCCTCCTCAGCTCTGCATGCCGAGGGGTCTCTCCTTCCGCACGCAGGCCGACAGGCTCGATCCTCAGTTTCACTCGTTCACCATGTCTTTTGACGACGGGACGCGTTCCTACGGCTTCGTCCACACCTTCTACGAGGAGGTGACCGGTGCTCAGATCATCACCGCCATGCAGACTCTCTACCAGATGCACCACGTGGAGCACCATTCAGCTTCATCTGCCTCCACTCCCTCCTCCTCCACCTCTTCGTCCGCCTCCTCGCCCTCCACCTCCAGCATGGACTCGCTCGTGAGCAGCTTGGACGAGTCGGACGCCGAGTCTCTGGCCGGGGTTCCCGCCTGCCTTGGCTGCGCGGGCTCCTTCGATCCGGCGCGGGACACCCTGTACGTGTCCAAAGCCCTCTGCCTCCTCACGCCGCTGCCCTTCCTGCAAGCTGCTCGAGAGTTCCTGTCTCAGCTGCACCAGGCGGTGACGTCCCACACGGCCCCGCCCCTCCCGATAGAGAGCTACATCCATAACATCCTGTACGAGGTGCCCCTGCCTCCTCCGGGCAGGTCGCTGAGGTTCCACGGGGTGCAGGGGCCCATCGTGTGCCAGCGGCCCGGGCCGGGTGAGCTCCCGCTGGGGGAGTATCCTCTCGGAGAGGCCTTCTCGCTGCTGGGTGTGGACAACATGGTGCAACTCATTACCTGTGCACTTCTGGAGACACAAGTCCTACTCTGCTCTCAAGGTTAGCACGCTAGCAGTTATTAGTATGCATGAGATGACACTCAAAATAAGAAATCCACACATATGATTACCTCAATGCAGATAAGGTCCTAGTGAAATCACAGGAAGACATTATTAATGTCGTTAATCAGCGTTAAAACATTGAACCTTGATGAATTTCATCAGTGTTCTTACAGTGAAGGAGCCGTCTGATTGAAGGCTTTGGACCTTCCTTCCTTTGTGTTCCTACCAAAGAGCTCCTTCATCACACTCGTTTGAACTTCGGATCACTCCAGACCTTTCCTTTTTCTGAATCCTCAGTCATTCATTGGGCTAGCATGTAAACAGGAATATTAATTACAGTAAATCGTTAACTAAAACAGCTTCATTAAAATCTGGTTAAAGGGAATGTACTTGAAAATGAGACTTAAAGCTGACTCCTCCTCCACGCTCTGTTCTCTCCTCCTCAGACTACCAGCGTCTGATGACGGTGGCGGAGGGCGTCACCACCTTGCTATTCCCGTTCCAGTGGCAACACATCTACCTGCCCATCGTTTCAGCGCCGCTCCATCACCTCCTGGATGCTCCGGTGCCGTTCCTGTTGGGTATCCAGCGCAGAGACGGAGCTCAGCGGTCCTCCCTCCACCTGCCACACGAGGTACGCCGTTAAACACGGATCTGTAGTTTCCTGTTTGAACACGCCAGTCAGACATTCAGTAAACATTCACAGTAGGGATGCACCGATGCCACTTTATTCAGACCGAGTACAAGTACTTACATTTGTGTACTCGTCGATACCGAGTACCGATACGAGTACTTCTCTGAGCCAAAAGACCCTCGTTAACATCCAGCTGGAGGGTGTGAGCGACACACGGCAGGCTGGGGATCTGAGGAGGGATCCCGGCCCAGCGGGGTCGGGCGCACCATCGTAAAGTGGTATCAGTGCCGTTGTATCGGAGCCGTTTTGCGAGTACGAGTACATGAACACAGTATCGCACCCGATACCCGATACCCGATACTGGTATCGGTATCGGTATCGGTATTGGTATCGGTGCATCCCTAATTCACACAAAAGGATCTAAACGTGTTTTGTTAGAGTTTAATATTTTTCCAGCCGTTAATGTGATGCATGCGTGACAATGTTCCCTCTGACGATACACCCCACCCCCCCTCCTCTGAGATGACTTTATGCTGCATGAATATAATATAATAATATAATCACTGAAGCCTCTTTGAAGTCGCTCTGCCCCAGAAAGGAGGCAGTTGAGAGACGGCCGGGGGGGATGAAAGCAAAAACGCAGAGCATGAGAGATCCAGAATAATACGACTAGCTGAATAATGAATGAGAATTAGGGATCTCCACTTCTTACTGGAGTTGTGCAGTTTGATGTATGGGAGGTAATTTACAAGGAAGAAGTGTGAACTATTTGAATCATAATGTATGATCTGGTTGTTTTTTCTTCTTTTGTCAACCGACACTAATATCGTCGTCCTTAATATTGAGTTTCCTGTTCGAATGAAAGAGATGATGAAGAAACAAGACTTGAAGACATTAACTCGGAGGATGAAGCTGCTGAGAGTAACCGTACCGCTCTACAGTACATCGACGTCCCCTGAGGCTGTAAACTGACTGCCTGAGGTCACCGCTGAAGGTCGCGGTGCTGCTGACGGCGCTGCGCTCCGCTGCTGCTTACAGAAGCAGGATTTTAAATCAGCGCCTATCTTTCTCACAAAGTTCTGTTCTTCATTGCTCAGCAGCTTCACGGCCTCACTTCTGGCACACGTGTCTGATTTGTTTGCCAGTGAGTGTGAAAGCCTGATACTGAAGGTTTCCATAATTCTGCAGTGATAACAGTAATCATTAGATAATCCTCAACATGCTAATATCCTCTGAGGGCTCATCACGGACAAACGGCAGGAATCTATTAATGGAAGGAGATCTTCCTCTGTGATCTTAATGGGATGTTAAAGCTCCGCTGTAGGTTGTGATTGGTTAAAGCTGTTCTGATTATCTGATGGAGGAGCCAGTTGAAAACTCTCTTGTTTGTCTCTTTATCATGGACAGGCCAACCTGTGCTTTGTGGACATTGACAACCGCTGTGTCGAGGCCCCCGAGGACCTCCCGGTGTTTCCAGACCAGACCGAGCTGGTCCAGGAGCTGAGTGAGGTGCTGCTGCGTTTCGGGCTCCCTCCGCAGGGCGGCGCGATCACCGAGCCCGCCGCCGCCTCGCCTCGTCTGAGCAGCCTGGTGCTGGAGGATCTGATGGAGGACAGAAGGAACGGGAACCTCGGAGGCGAGGAGCTGGCGGTGCTGGAGAGGCTGCAGGCTCTGGCGCGGAGGTGCGGAGGAGAAAAGATGTCGGATGGAGAGAAGACACTGGGACACGTGTTTGAGGAGGAGGAGGAAGAGCTGAAAGCTGCCAAGCTGAACATTCAGCTGAGGGAGGTGTTCGCTGGACGTTTTACTGCCATGTTTGGAAAGTATGAGGAGTTTGTCATCCACAGCGCTCTGGATCTGGACTCCTGGTTGAGCAACCGGGAGGGGACGTTCAGCTTTGACAAGGTACTTCAGTAGATGTCAATGCACAAAGATGGATTAATAGATGTTATAGAACTACTGTGTTCATACCAATCACTCCCACATATGTTAAGATTGCTTCGCTCTGTGATAGAAACATTATACCCCCGTCCATGTGATGCTTTTCAATGTTTCAGGGTTCCTTCCTCTCCGTTCAGCCGACGACCCATTTGCACTTCCTGTCCCGTTTCCTGGAGACATCCATGTTTTCTTCCTTCGTGGATGGGAAGGTGATATCTCGCTGGGCGGACAGAGAACCGATGCAGCAGCTGTTTGACAGCCGTCTGGAGAGAGAACGCCTCTACGTCACGGACGAAGAGGACTCCCGGACCTGTCGCTACAGGAAGTGCACCACAGTCTTTGAGTCAGGTACTGTGAAGCTGCTCCTGAACAGGAGAGGAGGAAATAAAGCACTATGATGGAGTCACAAAATAAATACTGTATTCCTACAATATGGAACAAAAACAGAAACCCGGCTCAAATGATCCTCTTAGTGTATCATAGATCATCGTTGCTATGAGTCGTCTTTCTCACCAGGAAAGTCTTAATATAACTCGGCTTCATTTCTTTTGGTTTTACATGTGAACTTACCTGATAGTGACGTGCACGTGCACGTGCAGAGAAAACTGGTTAGTTAAGTTCACAACTGCTGGAAACAGGCAGTGGCATCTATACTGTACAACTGAAAGGACTTTAGATCTTAATAGTAAGTTAAATGATTCCATGCAGTGATTTAAAGAAGCTGTACGTTTTAACGACAAACCCAGAGTAACAGCTGGATGTTTGTGCGGTCTCTTTTCAGCATTCAGACGGTATACAGAGAGAAGTAGGTTGATTGGTAGATTGAGCAGAACGATGATTGAAGTGGATGCCAGATTGTGGAGAGGGAATGTGCCGATCTGTCGCCATCTGTCCTTCTGTCCTTCTGTTGGGTTCAGACTGTCTGTTGATTATGTTGCTATCCTTTCTGTTTCTCTCTCTCTCTCTCTCTCTCTCTCTCTCTCTCTCTCTCTCTCTGGTAATAAGAACTGAAGATCTTGCTATACTCTGCTTAAGGAGACTTGTTTGACAGAACATCTAACTATTTAAATAGAAACTGATGGATATAATGTGATGAATAATTGAAACACAGAAGGGATGGGATGTTATTTGAGGGGGGGGGAGATAGGGGATTAGAGAGGGGTGAACTAAAGGATACGGGAGGGGATGAGGGATGAGCATTATACGGTGGAAGCGGAGGACACGGCTTTGTGTCCTATGGAAACTGTTTTAGATCTTCTGCTTTGAAGTCCTGCCAACCTCTCTGCAGAAGATGCATCTGAATCTGTCCGTATGTTCACATTTACACTTCAGAGATGCTGTTACATTATATTACTCTATTCTGTCTCCTTCCAACTAAACACACTCAGGAGCACTTAACCAACCTGAATACGAGATGTTCACATGAGAGGAGACACTAAGTGTTCGACACACATCATTGCTGGTCTACAGTAGAAGCCCCCCCCCCCCCCCCCGTTGGGTACTAACCAGTGCTGGGTTTGTCTCTGCAGCTCAGGTCATTGAGCGCAGACTGCTGAAGGCCGACCACACAGCCATACACCCCCACCTGCTGGACATGAGGATCGGCCAGGGGCGGCACCAGCCGGGCTACTTCCCTAAGCTGCAGGCTGATGTGCTCACACAGGGACAGAACACCAACAAGTGAGCGCCTTCGTTTATCAGCTGTGAATCAATGATATTAGAACAGTGATTCACAACCACCGGTACATGGAACCCGGGTACATGGAACCCAGGTACATGGAACCACAGGTACATGGAACCCGGGTACATGGAACCCAGGTACATGGAACCACAGGTACATGGAACCCAGGTACATGGAACCCAGGTACATGGAACCACAGGTACATGGAACCACGGGTACATGGAACCACGGGTACATGGAACCACGGGTACATGGAACCACGGGTACATGGAACCCGGGTACATGGAACCCGGGTACATGGAACCACGGGTACATGGAACCACGGGTACATGGAACCCGGGTACATGGAACCCGGGTACATGGAACCCGGGTACATGGAACCCGGGTACATGGAACCACGGGTACATGGAACCACGGGTACATGGAACCCGGGTACATGGAACCACGGGTACATGGAACCACGGGTACATGGAACCACGGGTACATGGAACCCGGGTACATGGAACCACGGGTACATGGAACCACGGGGACATGGAACCCAGGTACATGGAACCACGGATACATGGAACCACGGGTACATGGAACCACGGGTACATGGAACCAAGGGTACATGGAACCACGGGGACATGGAACCCAGGTACATGGAACCACGGATACATGGAACCACGGGTACATGGAACCACGGGTACATGGAACCCGGGTACATGGAACCACGGGTACATGGAACCCAGGTACATGGAACCACGGATACATGGAACCACGGGTACATGGAACCACGGGTACATGGAACCCGGGTACATGGAACCACGGGTACATGGAACCACGGGTGCATGGAACACGGGTACATGGAACCACGGGTACATGGAACCCAGGTACATGGAACCACGGGTACATGGAACCCGGGTACCTGGAACCCGGGTACATGGAACCCGGGCCCAGAGGGTCCAAACGGTTCTAGGAGCAGCTCAAGTGATTTTAAAGAGCTCATCTGATGGGGGTTGTGTGGTTACGTCAGACGTAAAGGATGGAACCGCTGCATTAGAATATCACTGGTTGTCAGGATCTACTTTATTACTTTATTTATTAAATACACATTTGTGTATTTTAAATACACAAAACACCATTTGAATTTTATTTTGCGATGTTTTCTGATGTCATCTGATGTCATCTGATGTTATCTGATGTTATCTGATGTCATCTGATGTCATCTGATGTTATCTGATGTTATCTGATGTCATCTGATGTTATCTGATGTTATCTGATGTTATCTGATGTCATCTGATGTCATCTGATGTCATCTGATGTTATCTGATGTCATCTGATGTTATCTGATGTCATCTGATGTTATCTGATGTTATCTGATGTTATCTGATGTTATCTGATGTCATCTGATGTCATCTGATGTTATCTGATGTTATCTGATGTTATGTGATGTTATCTGATGTTATCTGATGTTATCTGATGTCATCTGATGTCATCTGATGTTATCTGATGTCATCTGATGTTATCTGATGTTATCTGATGTTATCTGATGTTATCTGATGTCATCTGATGTTATCTGATGTCATCTGATGTTATCTGATGTTATCTGATGTTATCTGATGTCATCTGATGTTATCTGATGTCATCTGATGTTATCTGATGTTATCTGATGTCATCTGATGTCATCTGATGTTATCTGATGTTATCTGATGTTATCTGATGTCATCTGATGTCATCTGATGTTATCTGATGTTATCTGGGCGAACAGGTGGTCCGGACGGGTTACGGCATCACGCAGGGCTGACCTGAAGAGATCAACGGTGACGGAACACTCAGGAGTCGACAACGAACAGAGACAGGTACGTTCATGTGTTCAGACACACACACACACACACACAGACACACAGACACACACACACACACACACACACACACACAGACACACACAGACACACACACACAGACACGCACAGACAGACACACACACACACACACACACACACAGACACACGCACACACACACACAGACACACACACACACACACAGACACGCACACACACACAGACACATGCAGACACACAGACACACACAGACACACACACACACACACACAGACACACACAGACACACACTTAGACACACACACACAGACACACAGACACACACAGACACACACAGAGACACACACACACACACACACACACACACACACACACACACAGACACACAGACACACACAGACACACACTTAGACACACACAGAGACACACACACACACACACACACACAGACACACAGACACACAGACACACACAGACACACACTTAGACACACACACACACACACACACACACAGACACACACAGACCTTTAGGAGGCTCGTGTCTGATTTATGACCTCTTGGTTCATTTAACAGAAGCACACGTTTGCGAGGAAGAACCTTCGCCAGTCGAAGCTACTCGACTCGTCGCCTCGAGCTGTCAGTCAGACTCACCGAGAGTTTGTGGACGGGCTGCTGAGCGAGTGTCGTCTGAAGGTGAGAGCTTTATCGGTGTGCTGACGGTGATGGAGGCGCCGCTGTCACTCATTTCTTTAAATCACCGTTCAAGGTTAATGCCACTAAATGTTCTCTGGCATTTTCAGACCAAACGGATGCTGATGGAGCGGATGGGGAAGGAGAGCGTGGAACTGGGTCAGGGAGAAGCCAACATCACGGGTCTGCAGGAGAACACGCTGATCCACGGTCTGTGTGACCTACTGGAGAGAACCTGGGGCCACGGCCTGCAGCTCAAACAGGTCAGACTCTTCACTTCACATCAGCTCACATGACCTAAAGAAGCATGTGTGTTCCCACGTCAACAAACTCATGCATACGAGCACAAAGAGGTGACTGAATGAACGGGCTGAATATTGACATGTGTGTTTGTTCTGAGCAGGGGAAGTCCGCTCTCTGGTCCCATCTGCTTCACTACCAGGCGGCCGGAGGGAAGACGGAGACACCAGCTGAGTCTCCAGGTCAGAGCATCACCTCACTGATTCCTTTATCTCGTCACTGTTCAATCACCGAGCTCTGAGTCGGATCATCATCGTAGGTGTTTAACTTGCTGTCTGTTCAGGGTCTAACGGTTCGGACCAGAGAACGTGTGATGACGGCGCTCTGCTCCAGAGAGGATCCTTAATACAGGATATGAGGTAACAAGAGCAGACATGCTGTGATGTGGGAGAGAGCGGTGCATCTATGTGGGAGAAACTGCATATGGCATGTTTGTAAGGTATATGTTTTATAAAAAATACAAATGATAACTGATACTTTGGCTTTAGTTTAGATGAAGACAGATTGTTAACTTTTAAAATAATGATATACTACCCATCCATTATATCTCCAGCATCTTGTTCTGTTCTCTCTTTGATCTTTCTAGAACATATAAAGTTAAGAATCGTCATTAAATCAGATGTGATGAGAAACAGCTGAGCATCAGAGCTTGTTTCTGTTGTTCTTCCAGGTTTATCCAGACCATGAGTGAGGGTCTGTCTGAGGTGGGTCAGGCCCGGGCCTGGATCCATTTGGCTCTGGAGAAGAAGATGCTGTCCCAGCACCTTAAAGAGCTGCTCACTAACCAAGAGCTGCTCAGGTCAGGACTCACTCATAAAGGACTTGTCTGGTGTTTCTGGGTGTCATTTATAGGAAGTCTCCTGATTGTGACGGACCTGTTTCCCTTTCTTCTCGTCCTCTGACAGGCAGCTGTATAAACCTCACGCTTTCCTGCTCTGTGAGGAAGAAAGGGAGCAGTTCCTGTTCCACCTGCTCTCTCTCAACACGGTGGACTACCTCTGCTTCACACGCGTCTTCACCTCCATCAGTAAGTCCCGTAAACTTTAACAGCAGAATGAGAGAGTTTACTGGCAGCTTTATAGCTTTCAAGGACGCTGAAAGTTTCTCCACCCACTGACCTTCTACTTGAATTACAGCCAGTATCCCATCAGCCCCTTTAGACCTCAAACAATAGACATCTGCCCCGATGCTGTGAAAATCCTTTAGGGCTGGACCGCAGAGGGCCAGCCCTACAAACACTAAAGTCTGTCACTGAGTGACTGACTGACTGATGAAGTTACAGGATTGGTCGGCTGACTGTTGGAGTTCCCTCATTGGTCGTTGCTCTTTCAAAATGAAAAGGCGGAGAACAGTTCTGTGTTTAGGTTTTCTGGGGAGCGTGTCAGTGGATCAATGTCTCATTACATCATGCTGTTGTTGTGCATGTGCTATTGTTAATGTTCGTTTAAGTTACGTTATGTTGTGCTTCATATTGTGTTACCGTGCATTCACACTAAACACAAAGCTAATTTTCGCCTCGCTGTCCTCCAGAAATAACCCCTGTTGCTGCTTTGTACATGTTGGTGAAGTCCCAGATATGTCAGAAAACCAAACGCCGTCATGTCTGGGTTCATAACGTCACCCGGCGGCGAGCTGTATTCACATACTGTATCTGTATCTATCAGACACACGTCGCTACTGAACCCAAAATAAACAGACTGAGCTGTGATTTAATTGCACATGCTTTGATAAAAAACTGAAATACGTTTAACCTTGCATGATGTATGTCATGCTGATACCTTTTCACCTTGTATAAAATGTATAATATACTGACTAGTTTAGTTTAATATTACTGAATGTCTTTTGCTTCATTATAAGTTTCAATCAAACATTAAGATATAAGTGTTAAAAACATGATAGACATGACCTCTGACTATTGGTGGAACAATTTAGCCACCAACTCACATCCTGACCCGATACGGTCCAGACAGATACTCGGTCAGACCGAGTCTTGTTACTCTGAGTATTGTGAGAATAGTTGGACACCTTTAAGTGTGAAAGAAGTTGCATAAATGAATAAAACTTTGCTCTCGTGTCTCTGCAGGTATTCCGTACCGTGTTGTTATAATACCCATGAAGAAGCTGAGCATTGCCATGGCAACAGTTGACCCTTGGGTGTGCGTGTCAGGAGAACTGGGCGATTCAGGAGTTCGACAGATCCCAAAGAATACACAAGAGATTTATTTCCAGGTTTGTGTTTAACTCTGCAGCAGTGAGGTCGACATGTGTGTGACAGAGACACGTGCCTCGGTAAACTCACTGTGGTCGCTGCTTTTCATTTCAGAGCAAGAACCTGGGCCGGCTGAGCACTCTGCAGCTGGGACAGGAGAACTCTGGCCTGCTGGCCAAGTGTCTGATTGACTGTGTGATGGTGTATAATGAGATCACCGGACACACCTACAAGTGAGCTTCTTACTTTGACCCTCGTCTCATCACTAAACACAGACTGTGACCCAGAGAGCTGCAGGAATGAGTCCTAAACCCAGAGATGAGTTTTAGCACTTCTGGCTCCCTTGTCTCAAAGTTAACGGGTCTTTGGTTACATGCCTGAAATCAGCTCTATGGTTAACAGAAGCTCAAGAGGGTTTAATGTTTTGTTCTACAACATAAAATATGTAAGTAAATATCCCACTGGTGAATTATGAAGCATGTATGTGTCTTAAAAAAGGTGGTTGCTAACAAGTTGCTAAATCAGCAACTAAACGTCATCACGTGTAACATTAGTCCTCCTTCACAGCCTCGGTGTGTTTCCTCAGGTTCATGCGACCGTGGTGTAGCTCATCTACAGCCCAACGTTAGCTTTTTATTTCTGCCGATTGCATTCACACTTCAAAAATCATAAAAGTGGAGTTCATTTGTGGAGATTATCTTCAAAATATCATATCAAAACATCTAAGTATCATAAACGTTTGTTTACCACAGAGCTGATTTTCTGCAATAATCCAAAACCCAATGGAACAATCCCATTGGCTGTTAGTGGAGGGAACCAGAGGTCTGTACTACGAAGCAGGATTTAGGGGTTAGCGAGGTAGCTTCAGGGTTAACCCTTCAGGGTTTTCCGTCCTACGAAGGTGGATCACTTCTTACTGGGAAGAATGTGAACGCTCTCACAGCCAGACTGAGAAACTCTGGGTTGATTTACTGAGTTGATAACCAGCGTCGTAGGACCGCTTAGCAAGACCTCTGTTGTTAGAGTTAGTGAAGCCAGATAAGGAGAAGATACCCTGGGGATGATGAACTGGCTTCGTAGTACAGAACTCCGGGCGATGCTAACTTCCTGGTTGGCCTACAAAAATACATCATCCCTGCAGCTCTCTTTAGTACAAGAATATGTTTGTGGACAGCAGCTCCCCGTTGGATAAAGATCCGATGACATCTGAATGATCCTGACTGTCAGATATTGGATGTCTGAGCTCCCATGAACACTGCTGCTGCCTCATACAGATCAGATCTATAAACTAAATCAACTCAGCACACTCACTAGGAGCTGATTGGACCTGATGGCTCTTACCTGTGCCATGTCCTTTGGATGATAATCAAACCCCGTCTTCTCTCCTGCCAGGTTCCCATGCGGCCGCTGGCTGGGGAAAGGCGTGGGCGACGGCAGCTTGGAAAGAGTTCTCATTGGTCAGCTGGTGTCACCTGGTGGAGAGGAGGATGCTGGACGGTGGACAGGGACGCCTCCGGAGCTGGCCTCTCCATCTCAGTGTGCGCGGGCGGTGCTGGGAGCGCTTGGCAGCCGAAGCAGTGCGTACTGACAAAGAACACATTCTTTAGTACAATAGCTGACCTACTTGTTGGTCCAATAACAGATTCTGCTCCTGTATCACCTTTCTGTTCAGCTCCTGTCCACTTCCCCTCGCGTCTGTCATCATCCGTCCTCATGTTTCTATTCCTATTCTTGATGTGTCCTTTCAGGAATGCTGTCTGTTGAAGTACAAGAGGACATGAGGGAGGCAGCAAATAACCTCGTTAAACACTTCCACAAACCCGAACAAGAGGTAGGTAACCGTAGATAGAGAGGATGCATTACACAGTTAAAGCAGCAGTAGGCCAGGTAGAAGCAAAACGCTCACTACATCCTGACAGTAGTGCATGAGACAGGTAATCTGAAATAAATCATGTTCCTCTGTGTCCTCCGGTGTCCTCCGGTGTCCTCCGGTGCTCCAAACGGCATCTGCAAGATTTCGGACCGGAGGAAAACAACAACCAATATTCTGTTACGTTAATGCCTTTTTTTGTGGGAGGAGTTCGGAGCAGCCATGGAGAAGGACTTTCGGTCGGCACCAAAGTGCTTCTGGAAAACCATCCGGCACCTCAGGAGGGGGAAACGGGGAACCATCCAAGCTGTGTACAGTAAGGATGGGACACTGTTGACCTCAACTGAGGAGGTAATCGGGCGGTGGAAGGAGCACTTTGAGGAACTTCTGAATCCGATCAATACGCCCTCTATGGTAGAGGCAGAGCTGGAAGCTGATGGGGGACCATCATCAATTACCCTGGTGGAAGTCACTGAGGTAGTCAAACAACTCCACAGTGGCAAAGCCCCGGGGATTGATGAGATCCGCCCAGAAATGCTGAAGGCTCTGGGTGGGGAGGGGCTGTCTTGGATGACACGTCTCTTCAACACCGCGTGGAAGTCGGTGACAGTGCCTAAGGAGTGGCAGACCGGGGTGGTGGTCCCCCTTTTCAAAAAGGGGGACCAGAGAGTGTGTGCCAATTACAGGGGTATCACACTGCTCAGCCTCCCTGGTAAAGTCTACTCCAAGGTGCTGGAAAGGAGGGTTCGGCCGATAGTCGAACCTCAGATCGAAGAGGAACAATGCGGATTCCGTCCTGGCCGTGGAACAACGGACCAGCTCTTCACTCTCGCAAGGATCCTGGAGGGGGCCTGGGAGTATGCCCATCCAGTCTACATGTGCTTTGTGGACTTGGAGAAGGCATATGACCGGGTCCCCCGGGAGATACTGTGGGGGGTGCTGCGGGAGTATTAGGTGAGGGGGGCACTTCTCAGGGCCATCCAATCCCTGTACGCCCAAAGCGAGAGCTGTGTTCGGATCCTCGGCAGTAAGTCGGACTCGTTTCTGGTGGGGGTTGGCCTCCGCCAGGGCTGCGCTTTGTCACCAATCCTGTTGGTGATATTCATGGACGGGATATCGAGGCGTAGTCAGGGGGAGGAGGGTTTGCAGTTCGGTGTGCTGAGGATCACATCGCTGCTTTTTGCAGATGATGTGGTCCTGTTGGCATCATCGGTCTGCGACCTCCAGCACTCACTGGATCGGTTCGCAGCCGAGTGTGACGCAGTCGGGATGAGAATCAGCACCTCTAAATCTGAGGCCATGGTTCTCAGCAGGAAACCGATGGATTGCCTACTCCGGGTAGGGAATGAGTCCTTACCCCAAGTGAAGGAGTTTAAGTATCTCGGGGTCTTGTTCGCGAGTGAGGGGACGATGGAACGTGAGATTGGTCGGAGAATCGGAGCAGCAGGGGCGGTATTGCATTCGCTTTACCGCACCGTTGTGACGAAAAGAGAGCTGAGCCGGAAGGCAAAGCTCTCGATCTACCGTTCAATCTTCGTTCCTACTCTCACCTATGGTCATGAGGGTTGGGTCATGACCGAAAGAATGAGGTCGCGGGTGCAAGCGGCCGAAATGGGTTTCCTCAGGAGGGTGGCTGGCGTCTCCCTTAGAGATAGGGTAAGAAGCTCAGTCATCCGTGAGGGACTCGGAGTAGAGCCGCTGCTCCTTTGCGTCGAAAGGAGCCAGTTGAGGTGGTTCGGGCATCTAGCATGGATGCCTCCTGGGCGCCTCCCTTGGGAGGTGTTCCAGGCACGACCAGCTGGGAGGAGACCACGGGGAAGACCCAGGACTAGGTGGAGAGATTATATCTCTACTCTGGCCTGGGAACGCCTCGGGATCCCCCAGTCAGAGCTGGTTAATGTGGCCCGGGAAAGGGAAGTTTGGGGTCCCCTGCTGGAGCTGTTGCCCCCGCGACCCGATCCCGGATAAGCGGTTGAAGATGGATGGATGGATGGATGGTTAATGCCTTTTTCTCTCCTGAGATGTTCTCAGGATCATCTCGTAGAGCACGGATTAGCTGTAAAATGAGAAAGTTATTGACCCGGCAGCCATGTTGAGATCTGCTGAGGAAATACCAAGCCCCGCCCACCAACCAGAGCTCACTTTCTTAGGAGAGAAATAGACATTACAGTAACAGAATATTGATTCATATTTGACCAGCGCTGTCTAGTTTGACCGTTTGATCGGAGTTTGCGAGTGATTGACAGCTACCTCTGTTGAGTGAACAGCCAATAGGAACGCTCTCTCTCTCTGAAGTGACCTGTGATTGGTCAAAGTCTCCCGTCACGGGCTAGATGTTGTAAAGCCTGAAAACAGAGCCATGAGGAGGAGCAGAAGTCTAGTTTTCTCTCAGAACACTTCAATTTCAATATGCTGAAAGGTTATTATGGGATGTCTGCCCAATGATGCCAAAATCATTCTGCCTACCATTGTTTTAATTATGTCCATTTAACCTGTTGGCCCTCTAAGGTTAAATAGGGCGAGATTGGTTAATGCAAAGCATCTCAGGCAGCGATGTGTTCCACTGTCGACCTCCTGTTTGGGTTATTTTGATCTCCAACGTGGTTACTCCGGCTCCTCCAGCCCCGGACTCGTTTGTGTGTCAGACAACATTAAGTTAAAAGCGCTGAAGAGACTAAATGGATCACTTTGGTTTATCTGTAAAGGGCCGTCTCCTCTTCATTGTAACATCTTCAGTGAGCTGGATTTAATGTACAAACATCTTCTCCGTACTTCCTGTTAGGAAACGGAAGATTAGAAAATAAACATCTTGTTCTATGTTGTGGAGGATTTTGTAAACTTGCATAATACAGTATGGGGATTTACTGAATGTGAAAGATGAGCCTCTTGCTTACTCTATTAAATCCCATTTCTGTCGTCCCAGAGGGGAAACGTGACGGTGCTGTTATGTGGAGAAGGAGGTCTGGTGCTCTCCTTGGAGAACTTCCTCCTGCACGGGCTCAAACCCAACCGTCTGTTCCAGAGGAACGTGTTCGTTTGGGACTTCGTGGGTAAGTAATGTGTGGGTTCATTAAAAGTCAAATGTTTAACTTCTTGCTGATGTCTGTTTCTTGTCTCCATCCAGTGGTGATGTATATGAATTTCACATATCAAATTTCATGCAACAAAGCATGATTGATGCGTTTTGTATAACAACCAGTGTTACACCCTCCGTCTCTAGTGTTTGTCTTCTACAACCTTACTTTACCCTGTTGTCTGTATATTAATAAGTTATGAACTGACAGTGTGACCCATCCTCGCTCCCATAGAGAAGGCAGTGGTTTCCATGGACACGGCTGATCAGATGGGTGACCTGCACGGAGCAACACTGACAAAGGGTCCACCTTGTGACTCGCTGTGCCGCTACGTCAACGCTATCAACGCCTCGCCACGAAACATCGGAAAAGAGGGCAAGTTCCAGTTGTTGGTCTGCTTGGGAATCAGGTGAGGGGGGGGGGGGTCATAATCTTCTTTATGATTCTGATACTTGTGTATTTAATCCAATGTAATAAGTCTAAAAACGTAGATTTATGATCCATATCTAAACCAGAAAAGGTTTGAAAATGTTCTCCTCACTGGTATCTGTGATTTTAAAGGTCCCATATTGTAATAAGTGAGATTTTCATGTATTTTATATTATAAAGCAGGTTTAAGTGCTTTATATAAATACACACAGCCCGTATTCAGAAATTGTGCGTTTGAAACAGGCCATCAGGATTTCTGTTCATTTGTGATGTCACAAATATACAATATTTAGACCATTACACGGTTTTAAACGTAAATATTCTAAATGTGTCCCAGTTTATTTCCTGTTGCAGTGTATGTAAATAACATCAGCTGACAGGAAGTAAACATGAACCCCAGCTGTTGCCTAGCAACGCAATTCCATTGAAATGCACTAAAACGGAGCGTTTCAGACAGAGAGTGGATACAGGTATATTCAGACATGCTTCACTAGATACAACCAAGAGGTTTTGGTGCTTCACTGTAGTTTGTGTTGGAGTCTGAGTCTGAACAGCATAGACACACGCGAGACCATGAGACACCAACCAGCAATGATTTATACATGGAAGAAGTTACAAACAGTCCCTTTAAGAGAAAGCTTGGCTCACCTCTCCGTTTGTAAGACATGTATGGGACCATTCTTGACCAGTGGCGTGCTCTTCTTGGCAGGGACCGGCTCCTCTCTCAGTGGCTCCCCCTGCTGGCAGACTGTTCCCTGACAGCGAGGACGTACGAGGACGGTGCGCTGCTGCGGGACCGAGCTGCCGTACACTCCCTCTCCCGCATCCTGCACACGCTCAACGGGTTCACCGTCACCCTGGAGACGGCCCTGGTCAAAGGAGTTGACCTCTGACCCTGACAGATAAGCCCCTGCTCTGTAACCGACTGCAGGAATGCAGATGGGTTCAAATATTCATCTCTCCATCGGTGGGAAAAGGAAGTACATTCAGACACTTGAGAAATGTGACTTTATCCTAAAAGAAGACGGTGGACTAGATGAGGTCACTGGCATCTCCAGCTCCAAACATATTGCCTTGTTCACTGATGTAAATGTCTTATATATATATATTTACTGGATTTGCTTCAGGAAATAGTCAGATTTTTCCTCTGCTTGTTTACACTGTGAAATTCTGTTTCCTCAAAGAGAAATAGAGTCATTCCTTATCCCACATCTCCAGTAGATATGTTCACAGCTCACACCATTAACTGAACCCTGAACTCTCCTTCTACTGCTGTATTGCTTGCACTTGAACTTTAAACGAAGCACATGCATGGCCAAAATCTGTTTGTTTGTTTTCTGTCTTGGCGTGTTGTGATCTGAAACATCAGGACTCAGGCCTTATTATAGAAAGACTTCATTCATTGGATATCTTAGTAAATGTACTCCAGAAAGATAATGTTCCCGCTCTATACTATGTTATCAATGTTATATTATGCTCTTGTTCTACTGCATCACATCCTGCCTGTTTCTCATTGTTTACTTCAGTTTGGATCACATACTGAAATCCTCCGTTGGTGAAACACTGAAACCAAACTCGTGTCCTAACCGTGTCACAAAGCTTTCCTCTCTCTCTCTCTCTCTCGTTGTAAATATTTAGCTTCATTAGACCTTTGATAGATTGTGCTCATTTGTTATTATGGTGTAATGAATTTGTGGCATAATTTTTCTGTATAAAGGCATCTTGTTTGTGTCTGTGTAAAACAATAGATTCCACTACGGACACACTTTACTGATGATGTGGATACTAGTCACGCTGTTTGTTTCTAAGGTGTCGTCTCCAGACAACGAACAGAGCACAGTTTCTTAAAAACGATAAGTATTATGTTGACGTCACGTTTAAGTTAACAGTTGAAGAATTACGAAGACGCCGTCTCCTGCACTGTCCTGCAAGCACTATGTAACCCGATGACCAAGCCTCTATTATACTTTAAATACAGATTAAAGAAAGCAATAATGAATTGTTATTTATGAAATGTGTTGTCAAAGATTAAAGTTAATATTGACATAACTCACGTGGTAGTGTGGTTCTTTTTGTGCTATTCACTCAAATCTGAAAGATGTTTCAGTTGCAAAACAAAAGTTCCCTGTACAGTCAGACTACTACTAAAAACTACTACTGTACAGTATATACTCTACTGTACGGTATATACTCTACTGTACAGTATATACTCTACTGTACGGTATATACACTACTGTACAGTATATACTCTACTGTACGGTATATACTCTACTGTACAGTATATACTCTACTGTACAGTGTATACTCTACTGTACGGTATATACTCTACTGTACAGTGTATACTCTACTGTACGGTATATACTCTACTGTACAGTATATACTCTACTGTACGGTATATACTCTACTGTACAGTATATACTCTACTGTACGGTGTATACTCTACTGTACGGTATATACTCTACTGTACAGTGTATACTCTACTGTACGGTATATACTCTACTGTACAGTGTATACTCTACTGTACGGTATATACTCTACTGTACAGTGTATACTCTACTGTACGGTATATACTCTACTGTACGGTATATACTCTACTGTACAGTGTATACTCTACTGTACAGTATATACTCTACTGTACAGTATATACACTACTGTACGGTATATACTCTACTGTACAGTATATACTCTACTGGACAGTGTATACTCTACTGTACGGTATATACTCTACTGTACAGTATATACACTACTGTACGGTATATACTCTACTGTACAGTATATACTCTACTGTACAGTGTATATACTCTACTGTACTGTACGGTATATACTCTACTGTATGGTATATACTCTACTGTACTGTACAGTATATACTCTACGGTATATACTCTACTGTACAGTATATACTCTACTGTACGGTATATACTCTATTGTACAGTGTATACTCTACTGTACGGTATATACTCTACTGTACAGTATATACTCTACTGTACTGTACGGTATATACTCTACGGTATATACTCTACTGTACAGTGTATACTCTACTGTACGGTATATACTCTACTGTACGGTATATACTCTACTGTACTGTACGGTATATACTCTACTGTATGGTATATACTCTACTGTACTGTACAGTATATACTCTACGGTATATACTCTACTGTACAGTGTATACTCTACTGTACGGTATATACTCTACTGTACGGTATATACTCTACTGTACAGTATATACTCTACTGTACTGTACAGTATATACTCTACTGTACGGTATATACTCTACTGTACGGTATATACTCTACTGTACGGTATATACATGGTGTTTGGCTGCGGCTGGAACTGAAGCTGGAAACTTGGAATTTTCCTCAGGATCAATAAAGTTACTATCCATCTACCTATCTACCTATCTATCTCTCTATCTCTCTATCTCTCTATCTCTCTATCTATCTATCATACCGGTCCAATAAATCTGACCATATGAAACCAGCCTCTTGCAGGGAGGACTAAAGCAGCCTACTGGATGTGCAGTGTGATGCATTTCTACTAAAATCGAATTTTTGCTGCTGACTATTATGAAGACACTCTCTGAGGTGTCTTGAATGATATTATGGTACTTGTGTTATATTTAAAAGGATTAATGAGTATTTATTGCAGAATTGTATTGGATTGCATTCGAGTGCTACGTCTATTTATTTATTTTACCATCAATCTATAATTCAAGGCTCTTTAATAGACATGTTATTCCCCTTTTATTTGCACATTCTTTCCCCAAATTGTATGACTGACAGCTAGACAGCAGTCCATGTAGCAGAGCAGTTATCCAGAACAATTGTGCATTTTGGATAAAAGCAACACATTTGGCACAAATGTAGGTTTATATGTTATGTAAATATCTATATATTTTCATAGCATATAAACCAAGACATTTGGCACAAATGTAGGTTTATATGTTATGTAAATATCTATATATTTTCATAGCATATAAACCAAGACATTTGGCACATATGTAGGTTTATATGTTATGTAAATATCTATATATTTTCATAGCATATAAACCAAGACATTTGGCACATATGTAGGTTTATATGTTATGTAAATATCTATATATTTTCATAGCATATAAACCAAGACATTTGGCACATATGTAGGTTTATATATAATGAACTTTTGTAACATATAGACCTTAATCTGTGCCAGATGTGTTGCTTTTATTGCAGAATGCATAATAGTTATGAATATTTCATCTTAGCTGCTCCACTAACACATTCTAGTAGAAGCGTTATGCGGTGTGATGTGTTTCTGTGATGTGACAGCAGGATGACTGAACTCTCCTGAGGAGTTCAAGACCTATTTTAGAACACATTCTCAGGTCCATTCTTACTCAACCCGTCATTCTCGAGATCTTCATCCTCCTGAATGTCTCACTAGAAGAGGTACATTTTTAATAGGATTTAGAGGAACCGAATAATGGAGCAGCTTTTCACATCTATCAATAAACTGTTCATCTGTCAAATGTTTCAAAAGTCTCTTAAAGGGTCATTTATCTGCTGTCTTGTAATTGCTTTTCCTCATGTTGTCCATGTATCTGTTTTTATGTTTGTTTGTTTTTGCCACTCACAATGTTGTTTGGTTATGATTACCCAGAAGTCTTTATAGATATTTAAATCAATATCCTCCTCAAAAACACTAACCATACACTTCCACACACACACTTGTCTCTTTTGATATATTTATTGTTATTGTTGTTATTATATATATCTTGTTCTAATTGTTTGTCATCACTATTATGTAGTCATATTATTTCTTTATATTAATCTTGTCTCTAGAGGCTTCAGATCAGCCCAGTGGGGTTTCTGTCTCTTCCTGCACTGAATCTTATTAATTTATTGTTTTGTTATGTTGTGTAGTCTGAAATTGTGCAAAAAAAATAATAAAAAAAAAATCTATCATAAATGAATAATTTAATTGTGCAAAACAAATAAACTGGATGTGTTTGTCGGTCTTGAACTGACTGCTGGATGCTGGATGGAGGCCAGGTGGCTTTATGCACCTTTTATTTACCACTAATCTGCGGGTCTCCTGTCACGTCTCCGTGCGCAGCCCGCAGCCCGCAGACAGACATCTGCTCTGTGATCTGTCTCTGTGTCTCTGTGGTCCTGTAGTAAACCAGTAGACCCGGTGGTCCCGCCTCTCTGCTGACTCTCTCCAATGCTCCCTAGCAACCAGGCCGAGCCCCCTGCTCCCTAGCAACCAGGCCGAGCCCCCTGTTCCCGCGCAATGTTCCCATCCTTATAAGGTCAGCTGCGCGCAGACGCACGGACACGTCACCGGACACGTCACGCGCTGTTTATGTAAATGCTCTGATTGAAGAAAAAGAAGAGAAGCTGCTGCTGCTGTGAGATGGAGGCGTGGACACCACGCATGCGCACTACAGTCCACTACTCTACCACAACGCGCACGCAACGCGCACACATCAACACGCACACAACAACACGGAGCGGGTCTCTGATGCGGGTTCATCTTCATAACAGAAACACCAGAACGACGCGCACTGAGGACTAGTACTACTATTACTACTGAGATCCAGATCAACACGCACTCTGAGACAAGGTAACGGAACCGGACCGGTTCTCTTTGGTTCTCTTGGTTCTGCTGGGTTTAACGGGTTTAAAGTGCTGGTTCTGGTTCTGTGTGTTCTGATGTGACATTTGAAACCAGCTCTGAGCTGAGTCAGAACAGACGTTGAGTCTGGGCCTCCTGATGCTGCTGCACCGACGGGCCGGTTACCGGAGGAACTGTTAAAGTAACCGGGAGGAGAGGAGATGTGTTTAATAGACTTTAATAGAGTCCGGATGGACGCAGAGGAGGCTGCTGCTGTTATTGTTCATGTTTGTTGGATGAAATCATATTTATTGCTCCAGATATTATTGTACTGCTGGAAACACTCTAATAAAGATACATTAATACCCAGATAGATACATTAATACCCAGATAGATACATTAATAACCAGGTAGATACATTAATAACCAGGTAGATACATTAATAACCAGATAGATACATTAATAACCAGATAGATACATTAATACCCAGATAGATACATTAATAACCAGGTAGATACATTAATAACCAGGTAGATACATTAATAACCAGGTAGATACATTAATAACCAGATAGATACATTAATAACCAGGTAGATACATTAATAACCAGGTAGATACATTAATAACCAGGTAGATACATTAATAACCAGGTAGATACATTAATAACCAGATAGATACATTAATAACCAGGTAGATACATTAATACCCAGATAGATACATTAATAACCAGATAGATACATTAATAACCAGATAGATACATTCATGTCCAGTTAGATACATGAATACTCAGATAGTAGTATCTGTATGTGTATCTGTGTAGTTGTGTATCTATGTAGTTGTGTATCTGTGTAGTTGTGTATCTGTGTAGTTGTGTATCTGTGTAGTTGTGTATCTGTGTAGTTGTGTATCTGTGTAGTTGTGTATCTATGTAGTTGTGTATCTGTGTAGTTGTGTATCTGTGTAGTTGTGTATCTGTGTAGTTGTGTATCTGTGTAGTTGTGTATCTGTGTAGTTGTGTATCTGTGTAGTTGTGTATCTGCAGTCTGCTCCACATCTCCTCGTGCTGGTAGAGGAGCAGTTAGAGTTTGTGTCTCACGCCCACCCGGACTACAGACACCACAGATGCGTCTCCAGCACGCGGCTGCTGCTGCTGCTGTCAACAAAACGTCACCCAGACACTAAACTGCTCTGAACCGACTCCTCTAACTCCACTGCACGCTAGTTTAGAGTCAGTAAACCGGCTCACAGAGAGCCTCTCGTGTTTGCGTCGCGGCGGCGGAATAACAAAGAGTAGAGATCAGATTACAGGAGGAGGTCTCTGGTAGTAATCCTTCTATTCAGCTGTATACCCTTCATCTCTCTGTAGTTAGTTAACGGAGTGAGGCATGAAGCGCCGTCGAGCAGCGGACAGGCTCATGAGATGGGTGCATGCAGCAGGTCGTGTGTGTGCCATGCTTCCTCTCTGCTGCTCCATGCGTCCATGCTGCTGCGTGCTCGTTGGAGTGGGCGGTGAAATGTGCGACTCGCACTTTTCTCTCGATAAAAACACGCTCATTTCTCTGCTCCTGCTTTTATTTTAAGAAGTGCACGTGTTAATCAGTCTGGTCTGAACAGCTTTCAGAATGAATTTTACAGTTTAACATTTAATATTGCAGCTTTTTTCGGGTTGAATCGCAACACACCTCCATGATCACCATGATCACACCCCCTTTCCTCTCCTCTCTGCTCCTGTGAGGAGTGTGTTGCCATGTTGAGCTGCGTCACTACTGTATTCTGCTGCACAGATCGTCTCCACGTTACAGAGGAGACACTCGGAGGTGAATACGTGGTTGACATTGTGATAAACTCCAGAATACATGTGGCACCGAGCTGATCCAACGTTGTTTTATAACTACAACTAATAGAACATTACAGATTTAAACTGATGGTAGGAATTGATTTAAGTTATTTTAATACCCTTCTGATCATACCTGCTTTGCTTTTATCACTAATTCCCTTCATATTTTATATATATTTTATATTTTATATCTTCCACTTATGCAATTTTGTTAATAGTCTGCTTATTGTCAATACTGTATATACTGATCCTATTTTTATATTTCTTATTATATTAGCTGATGCATCTTTTTTTTGCACTACACTGCAAATCCCCCCACTGTGGGATTAATAAAGGAATATCTTATCTTTAAGTGAGTGTGAATTACACATTTAAAGCTGTAGTGCGTAGAAATGGAGCAAATATGATAAAAGAGGTTATTTTTATAAAACGGTCACTATATCGTGACAGTAGTGCATGAGACAGGTAACCTGGAAAAAAAGCATGTTCCTCTGTGTCCTCCGGTGCTCCTAACGGCATCTGCTAGATTTCACAGAAACGGAGGAAAACAAGCAGATCTGGAGCTGATCTGGAGTCTGCCGTCTCTGAGCAGCTGTCAATCACTCAATAACTCTGATCAAACAGTCAAACCAGGCAGCGCTGATCAAATATGAATCAATATTCTGTTACATTAATGCCTATTTCTCTCCTCACATGTTCTCACAATCATCTTGTAGTGCACGGTTTAGCTGTAACATGAGAACGTTTGTGACCCGTCAGCCATGTTGAGATCTGTTGAGGAAACACCAAGATGTTCTAAAGCCTGAAAACAGAGCCATGAGGAGGAGCAGAAGTCTAGGTTTCTCTCAGAACACTTCAATTACAATATGATGAAAGGTTATTATGGGATTTTTCCCCCAATGATGCCAAAAACATTCTGCCTACTGCAGGTTTAAGTTAGTTAGGTGTACAGTTTGTGTTGCTGCTGTTTTTGTCAGAAGTCTCGCGTAAAATATACGTTCAATCTCAGAGAAGCACTTCCCCGATTAAATAGATTTATAACTTCAGAGGCTTTATTTGCACGTTTATTTGCAGATAAGTATTATTATTATCTGCAAATAAGTTTATAAATAAGATTATTTGCAAATAAACTTTCTGCAACAGTAAAGGACACATAGAAGCATTTAAATCTGTATTTATCTGTATGTGTATCTGAATGATACAAAATTGTGTGTTTTAATCAACATATAACATATATATATATATATATATATATGTACCCAACTCTGCTTCTATATGTATCTCACCGCCTCTTATACTGTGTATATATATATATATATATATATATATGTTCTTAATACGCCCTTGTACAAAGTATTTCCTTTTATTATTGTAACATAACTTATTCTTTTTAATGGAGCTTCCCAGCAAAAAGTATTTCACACGACTGTACTTGTATAATCGGCGTAACAATAAACATGTTGAATCAGGAGACAGCTCTCTGGTTCTCATATTATTATATCAGTGGTCTCTGATATAAGCCTCAGAGTGAGAGGTCTGTGTTGTTCCCTGCTCTCTGCGGGCTCTCTGTAGAGGACCTGGAGGACTGATGATGATGGCAGGATGAAGAAGAAGCCAGTCTCAGTCTGGGGGGCGCGGCTCGCAGTTTGCCGCAGTTCAGGTCTCCATGTGCTGTGGAGATTACACTTTTGCCTAGCAACATAAATCATAATTCCCCTGCATAATCAGCGCGCTTATTGCATTATGCCTGATTTCGCCAGGAGACACATTTAGATATTTTTTTGCATTTCTCTGCTTTTATTTTTAACTTTACTTTTTTCTTTTTAAAACCCTATATCAGAGCCCGTGTCCTCTGCAGCCTGCAGCATCCTGATAAATCAATGCATGCTTATATTTTGAGGAACCACCATGCAGCGTGCATCCTGTGCGCGCAGCATGGTGATGGAGACATGAATCTGTCTGACATGCTGTCTGACTGTTGACCTACTTCTCTCCCACCCCCCAATGTGGGTCAAAGCAGAGAGATGCTGCAACTAAAATCGCTTTCCCTGAAATGTTAGTGCTCCTGAACGCCTCATATATTAATTCACATAACTGAAATAAAAGATCCCCTCTGAACCAGAGATGTTCTGCTGCAGGCGGTTAACATCCTGCACACCGATGAGAACCTTGTTGTTCAGACTCCACAACCAGCACTGCTCCCAGTAGAACACTTACACACCAAATACTGACAACAACTGCACTATACTGTACACTGACTGTGCAATATCATCACTACTACTGCTACTCAGGTGTGATTCATACTGTGCAATATTTTCAGGTGGAATTTCATTTCATTCTCATTGTGCAATATCATTTTTCCAATGGTGCAATTTTGTTAATAGTCTGTTTATAGTCAATACTGCATATAGTTCTCCTATTTTTATACTTCCTTCTATTTAAATGGTTCATATTTTGTTTCACTTTGTTTAGCTCTTTTTTACTGTTAGCTGATGCTTCTTGTTTCTGCACTATCCCCTGTACTGCTGTACACTGCACATTTCCCCACTGCGGGACTAATAAAGGAATATCTGATCTTATCTTATCTCTTAACATTTAAATCTGTTTTTTGTTTGCACGCAGATGTTTGGCTTTCATAAGCCGAAGATGTACCGGAGTTTGGACGGCTGCTGCATCTGCCGCGCAAAGTCGTCCAGCTCTCGTTTCACGGACAGTAAGCGGTACGAGAAAGACTTCAGGAGCTGCTTTGGGTAAGAAGAGACACAGCTGGACACGTGATGGTTGGACAGAGATCCGCCTCAATGTGGATACTGTATAGGTTATAATAACACACCTTATTCATTTGAAACATTTTCCTGTGTGTCATTTCTGCACAAACTGTGATTGTGTTGCAGACTGAGTGAAACGCGATCTGGAGAGATCTGTAACGCCTGTGTGCTGCTGGTGAAACGCTGGAAAAAGCTACCTGTGGGAACCAAGAAGAACTGGAACCATGTGAGTCTGGCTCACAATACTATTGCTCGGTCATGATAAAGTACCTGTGTAAACTCATTCAGTACGTCTCTCCTCCATGAAGGTGGTTGATGCCAGAGGAGGTCCCAGTCTAAAGATAACTTCCAGGCCCAAGAAGATAAAGTCCATCTCCAAGAAAGCCCGGCCGAGCCAGATCAGCAGGCTGCAGAAAGAGCTGAAAAGAAACAGTGAGTTACGGTTTAATGGAAAGCACTTCGCATATTTCTTCCTCAAATACAGTAGTTTTTTTTTGTCACACCTACTCACCCCTCCATTGTTCACGCTTTGTTCTGCCCACCAGATTCCGATGCCCACAGCACCACCTCCAGCACCTCCCCGGCTCAGTCTCCCAGCTACAGCAACCTCTCAGACGACGGCTCAGACACGGAGATCAGCCCGGGATCCAGTCGCTCTCCTGTCTTCTCATTTCTGGACCTCACTTACTGGAAGAGGTAAATCAGACAGTGAAGCATCAACACAGATTCAGTATTTAGGATTCAGAACAGCGTCTTTAAAGCCCCGACACACCAACAACCCTTCCACACAGGTGTTTTCATTCTCAATAAACATGAGAGCTGACAGTGTGTTCACTCGTATCGGTACTCGGTATCGGAGAGTACCCAAATGTAAGTACTTGTACTAGGTCTGAAAAAAGTGGTATTGGTGCATCCCTAATACCATGTGTTCTGTTTTGTTCTAGGCAGAAGGTGTGCTGTGGAATAATCTACAAGGGGCGCTTTGGGGAGGTGCTCATCGACCCCCACTTGTTCAAACCGTGCTGCCGCAAACAACGACAGCAGCAGCAGCAGCAAGAGGAGGAGGAAGAGGAGGAAGAGGAGGAGGAAGATGAGGAGGAAGATGTGGAGATAGAGGAGGGCCAGGAGGGCGTGGATGTCAGCGGGCCCGATTCCCAGACGGAAGAGGAAGTGAAGGAGACGCCGAGGTGTGAGGAAAATGCAGAGCCTGCACAGCTATGTGTTACCTTGACAACGCCTCCAACCATGAGCGCGGCGGTGGTGATGGAGGACGGCTGGTAAGGTCAAAACTCCGCCTTGCACACATCTCTGAAGGAAATCTTGGGGTGCTGTTTGTTTGTCTCAAACACGTACAGAAAGAAGTTGCCTCAGATTGCCTTCAATCATAAAGCAGCTGTAGATCCTTCAGTCTTCTCCAGAATAATGTTGAAGGGTTGTTTATTTAGTTTGAATGGTAACTTATGAACTGTTGTTTTTCCACTTTGTCTCTTATTTTGTATTTAATATTCAAACCACCTGATGATGGACCATCATCCGTGGTGACATGCTGGAGCTCTACTTAGTCAGTTTAAAAAGACTTTATTCCAAAACGCAATAGATCCACTAGCTCACAGAAAAAGGTGCTACTTAAAATCCATTACTCAACATTTCAAACATTCAGCTGAACCTTCTCCCAGTGTGGATATTTTATAAGCATATTCTGTTAAGATGACTAATATAACAGTATTACTTTTGCTTTCTTTGTCAAGAGTAGACAACTCTTTTTTTGAAATGGTGGATATCTCGTTTTGGAATGAAAGACGCTTTCCGTCGACAGAGCACAGACCTGTACAGTAGCCCTCGTGTTTCAGTCTTTTCACATTGACATCCATTCCTATCAAACAGTTTGTGTTTGTTTGTAGACTGTCTCTGTGTGCAAATATGTGTGTGGGTCCCATTGAAATAAGGCCTATTCACAGCTTCAACAGCAAAAACACCAGCCTTAATGATGTGTTACAGACAGCGCTAGTGTTAATTCTGGATCGGTATTAAGGAACACAAAGGGACAGTATATTTATCGTGGCCTCAGCAACACGTAGTGCATTTTGCATGAATGGGACGCCCACTCATCCAAAAGACTTACTGATCTGATGCATGAGTCTACTAAAATTGCATGGCCTTATATAAACTGTAAATCTTATTTTTATTTTTTTGGATCCATTTCTCTAACTTATTTTTATATGTAAGAAAAAAAAAAGGAAAAATAGAAGTTTCTTTGCTTAATAATAATAATACCACATAATACGACAGCAAAACACACAATCGGTCTATAGTCATTCAGCAATATCAATATCAGTGATTCCCGTCATTCCTGGGTCAGTATAGCTAAAACACTTTATACAAGTTGAAATTCTATGCCATTGCCTCTTATATACCACAAATGTGTTGTGATATATAGCCTAATATTACTTTATTTATCAAACGTAAGCCAAAGCACATTGAAATTCACCCAATGTCAAATCAATGCAGGTTTTCCATGGACACTTGTGCTTGTCCGAGGTCATTTGTATGTATGTTTATGGTATTTTAAACAGAACACTAAGATGAAATTTCATACATGTGATGTTGTAGTCGGGAGCAGAGGGTGTGTTATGTACATACGGGGTTGGGTGAGTCTTATGGCTCTTATATAACGGTTTCATTATTTATTTATTTCATATTTATTTGTATCACTGCATCCCCACATAGAAGTGTAATACTATGAATTCTTTTCATCTCTAGCTTAAACGTAGAACGGTTTTGTACTTCAGAAATCGAATGTAATTCTCACGCAGGCTTTGTTTCACATAGCGTTGAATTACTGGTTGTCAATATTTGTGAAATGTTGTTAAGTATTTATTTGCTCATCAGTTGAGTTGCGTGCAACCTAACTTATTCTGTACCATCACTTTGGATCTGTATCATGTAGACTGAAACGAATGATAGATTGCAACCAAACTGTACGTTTCCCCTTTTAGTCTGTAGCTTAATAACGCTACAGAGTTGTAGGATAAATAACTGTAGACTTGCATGTATTGTTGCTATGCATTTACTTAGCTTACAAGTTAGACAAAGCGGTTTTGTATTTTTTATAAATCATGTACTTTTTTTACTTGTCCCTTAATAAAAGTAATTTTGTGAGTTTTCTTGAAGTATGGAGTTACTGAATTTATTGGTATGAATAATACCTTATTGGTATGGTATAAGATGGGTAAGTGGATAAAAGTGAACTCAAATTCAGCTAACCACAAAGTTAGAAATGATTTACTTTATTTTCTCGAAAAGACCTTCTTTCATGGCAGTGACATACTATATCATGTAAGTATTAACGTGTGATGCAAGATAGTGTAAGGGAAAGGTTAAAGTGAATTAACAACATACTGCAGACCATCTGATCAGACTCATCAGTCTGTCCTGGTTTCTACAGGAGATGTCTGCATAAGACTTTTATTAATTATACGACTACACTAGATTCAAAAGTGAGCATTTTGTTCACATGTACATCACACTACTTACCTTACTTTATTTTAATAACACTGTAATCACTTTGCTTGAGATTTAAACAAAGAAATAAGGGTTGTTCATAAAACGTTAAACGTAACACTAACTTTTTATATTACTTTATATTTTCATTATACATAATATTTTCAAAGTGATTATAGATAGATATATTTAAAATAATGCACAAAGTTAACACCTGTACATGTCAAGCAATTTGTTAACTGTTGCAGTATTATAGTCTGTCCATTATCCGGGGCAGACTTATCGTATGCATTTATCTAAAAAATATGCATTTGTTTAAAAAAAATAAACATACATTTTATAGATAAATCCATTTATATATAAATGTATTTATTTATTAAACAAATGCATATTTTTTCATAATTTTATAAATAAAATAAATAAAATAAAATAAAATAAATAAAATAAATAAAATAAATAAAATAAATTTGCGTTGTTATTTTAATTGTATAATTCTACCTTTGAAAAACTTTGATATAATCAGATTAGATTTGGTAATAATGTATATTTGTAATTTGCGCAGTTTTAAATAAAGAAAAGAAAGCAACATGAAAGAACAGCGATCTACCGGTGACCTGTGGAGGGCAGCAACACGCCTCTGCTGCGTCTAGTCTGCCGCAAATCACAAACGAAGAAGAAGAACAAAAAACACCGGAAACGGTGGTCCTATGACCGGAAGTATAAAAACAAACACGGAAGTGCTTTGTTATTGTTTTCCAGCAGCTGTTAGAGGCTCTGAGGTCTGAGAGGCTCCGTGAGGGTTAGAGGCTCTGAGGCTCCGTGAGGGTTAGAGGCTCTGAGGCTCTGTGTGTGAGGGTTAGAGGCTCTGAGGTCTGAGAGGCTCTGTGAGGGTTAGAGGCTCTGAGGCTCCGTGAGGGTTAGAGGCTGTTAGAGGTCTGAGAGGCTGCAGATCTGATATTCAAACAACCAGAGGTCGAGCAGACATCCACCGTGTGAGCTCAGGTAACTAATGTGATTATTGTTGCTTCGCTCAGTCAGGTTACCGGTTAACGGTTACCGGTTAACGGTGCCGGTGCCGGTACCGGTAGAACCAGCGGACCGTCAGCATGCTAACAGAGTTCATGAAGTTCATCATCTAAACATGCAGCATTAAACTACCACAGAGGAACTGAACCCTCCTGTTGTCTTCAGACTTCATTATATCATAAATATAATATATATTAATTCATATATTATATAAATATAAATATAAAGGTCTTTAAATAACCTGGATGGTTCCCTTATATGGTCTCTGCAAAAATAAATAATGACCACTACTTTCGTTGCATGATGGGTATTTTATTCTAAATGATAGCACCTGTGGTGTCCCGGTGGTGTCCCGGTGGTGTCCCTGTGATGTCCCGGTGGTGTCCCGGTGGTGTCCCTGTGGTGTCCCTGTGGTGTCCCTGTGATGTCCCGGTGGTGTCCCTGTGATGTCCCGGTGGTGTCCCGGTGGTGTCCCTGTGATGTCCCGGTGGTGTCCCGGTGGTGTCCCTGTGATGTCCCGGTGGTGTCCCGGTGGTGTCCCTGTGGTGTCCCTGTGGTGTCCCGGTGGAGACCCGGTGGTGTCACGGTGGTGTCCCTGTGATGTCCCGGTGGTGTCCCTGTGATGTCCCGGTGGTGTCCCGGTGGTGTCCCTGTGGTGTCCCTGTGGTGTCCCGGTGGTGTCCCGGTGGTGTCCCTGTGGTGTCCCTGTGGTGTCCCGGTGGTGTCCCGGTGGTGTCCCTGTGATGTCCCGGTGGTGTCCCTGTGGTGTCCCGGTGGTGTCCCGGTGGTGTCCCGGTGGTGTCCCTGTGGTGTCCCTGTGGTGTCCCGGTGGTGTCCCGGTGGTGTCCCTGTGGTGTCCCTGTGGTGTCCCGGTGGTGTCCCTGTGGTGTCCCTGTGGTGTCCCGGTGGTGTCCCGGTGGTGTCCCTGTGATGTCCCGGTGGTGTCCCTGTGGTGTCCCGGTGGTGTCCCGGTGGTGTCCCTGTGATGTCCCGGTGGTGTCCCTGTGGTGTCCCTGTGGTGTCCCGGTGGTGTCCCTGTGGTGTCCCTGTGGTGTCCCGGTGGTGTCCCTGTGATGTCCCGGTGGTGTCCCTGTGGTGTCCCGGTGGTGTCCCTGTGGTGTCCCGGTGGTGTCCCGGTGGTGTCCCGGTGGTGTCCCTGTGGTGTCCCGGTGGTGTCCCGGTGGTGTCCCTGTGATGTCCCGGTGGTGTCCCGGTGGTGTCCCGGTGGTGTCCCTGTGGTGTCCCGGTGGTGTCCCGGTGGTGTCCCTGTGGTGTCCCGGTGGTGTCCCTGTGGTGTCCCGGTGGTGTCCCGGTGGTGTCCCGGTGGTGCAATGTGTCACTCTGTCATTAAACATGTTTTTATATTATAATAATTGTAATATTCGGACTAAACTTTGACATCTACCGGTCTGTGATAATCCATCAACATTATTCCTCCAATTTTGAGTATAGTCCAAATAATTCATAATTTCTGCATTTTTTCCTAAAAAAAAGAGGTTTAATTTCATATAAATTAAGTTAATTGACCATGAATTCTTAAAAAAGTGTAAAACTTGTAGTAATGAGTTGGAATGAAGTTGGCCAAAAAGGTGTAATACAGAATTGGGTGATAATTTATAATGTATGCTTTAAAAACAGTCTAACCAGACCGGCTCAATTTGTAAACAGAAGTTGCATGGTCGAGGGAAAGACAACAGGAGGGTTAACAACCGGGTTTCAGCTTCCCTGTAGAAGATGATCAGAGTCTCTGGATCTTACCAGTTGACTCGGTTCTGAATAACTGACTGGGTCCATTAGCTCCATCATTAAGCTTTCTTTCTGGGCTCATGGTTTCAATGCGTGTTGTTGAGAATATTATATTATATTATACTGTTACTCTCATTTCTAAATGGCGCTTTGTGTCTGCAGCTGTTGATCTTCATCATGGTGGAGCCGACAGCATCTGGAGTGTTCTGTAACCGGATGCTGAGCATGGTCAACTCTGAGGACGTGAACGCCATCATCCAGGCTCAGAGACACATGTGAGTGTCATGATCTGTGATCAGTCTGCTTCTTCTCACTACTACATATAAAATGAATGTGCTGTTTGGTGCAGGTCACTTCCCTTACATATGACAGTGATGCTGATATCTGCCTTATAAACTGGCACCTGAAGATGTTTGTTGCTTTGCTGACTGATTGTTAAAACAGGCTTGACCGCTTTGAGAAAACCAACGAGATGCTGATCAACTTCAACGGGCTGTCCAACGTGAGACTGCAGCAGATGAACGAACGCTTCCTACTCCACACTCGCACCCTGGTGGAGATGAAGAAAGATCTGGACAGCGTCTTCAGGAGGATCAGGTAAGTCACTACTCTCCCCCCCAATACACACACACACACACACACACACACACACACACACACACACACACACACACACACACACACACACACACACAATCTAGGGTGACCAGGTGTCCCACTTTACAGCATTTCTATCCCTTATTGTCCCACGTCCCACATATTGAGACGATGTCCCACATTTTCATCGACTCTAGTTTTCAAAAGTCAAACCGCTGCAGGACAGATGCTGTTCTAAATTCTGTCTTTCATCCAACGGCTGGATAGAAAGCAGTAAGGCTGTCATCATCACGGTGCTGTGTTTGCTGTCAAACTTAGCACACGTTGGTCAAATTCAGGTTTACATTTCACCGTCTTCGCTGCGCTACGCCCAACGGAGAAAAATTGTGAGTCATCAAAAAGTCCCAAACTCTGCAGATTTAGGAGGAATATGATGTAAACTAGCACAAAGAAAAGGAAGAACAGCTACAACGAAGACTGTGAAAACTACTTAGAAGTATTTATAAGAAGGTGGACGGAGATTCTCAGAGCTTTTAGTGAGATATTGTTATATTTCACACTGAGGGGGAATACGACATGAAGAGACTCAGTTCACGTGAGTCTCACAAGACTCATAAAGAGACGTGCCGATCTCTGGATGCATTAAAGCATTAACGCATTAACGCATAGAGATGTTAGGAGATAAGGGGCAGAATATAAATGTTTATTATTTAAGTTAGATAGACAGTATATCTAAATTGTAGACTTCCTCTCAGCCTTGGTAACGTGTCCCACATTTGTCCCACATTTGGTTTGTTGGGATCTGGTCATCCTAACACAATCACACAGTCAACCTCTGATTATTGGCCTCCTCTGCTTCTCCAGGACACTTAAAGGGAAGATTGCTAAGCAGTACCCGGAAGCTTTCAGCAGTGAGTTAGACATCTTCTTCATCATTTTATAACCACAGTTAACGTCCCTAAATCAGCTTAAGTAAAGATATCTCTGTTTTTCTGTCAGATATCCATGAGTCACCCGTCCTGGAGGACGACGATGATGAGTTCGACCCAGTTCCCCGCAGTGCTGCCACAAGAATTACAACAGCCACCTCGGAGCAGAGCACAGAGTCCTGTGACACAAGTCCAGATGTGATCTCACCCACTGTGAGCCGATGCTCTGAAGATCTCTCTCAAGAGCCGCCGGACACGCCCACCTCCGACGTCCCAGAGACAGCCGTCCTACTGGACGAGGGTCCGGACTCTGTACCTGCAGAATAGAGCGAGCGTTGTGTGAATGGATTTCAGCCTCGAGCTTCAACCTTCAAACTATTTGAGCAGGAGGTCATGTTGTATATTTGAGTTTGTGTTGGCCTCTACAATATCTGCTGACTTTTCTGTTGGGAAGAGCGTCATAACCTTGATGTTAGGTGTGGCTATGAACTGTCAGTGAGGATGCTGGGTTTTTGTTGGCATGCTTATTTGTCCTTTGCCTGCACAGCACTAAAATAATGCAGATTATACTTGAAGTGGTATCTCACTATAGATGTACTGTATATCTATAGGATACTGACAGTAAACCTGAGCAAAAGCCTTCACTCATTATGTGATTAGAAGCATCTAGAATTGTTTTGTTGTTGACTGAAGGAAGAAATCTCATGATTTATGTTTATGTTTTGAAAGACAAAAGTGAATGATCGTCTCAACCTGAATAAAAGTAGTTAGGGTTTGTGAGTAGTTACTACTGTTGTCTTACTATTACAACAGTATCATATTGCAGCATTGTTATTCTATGAGCCTCTGTTAAAACCAGAAAATATGTTTGTTAATGCATTCATTAATGTTTTTCAGCAGCATTTAATCTGATACTTTACTGATCCCTGCCAAGAAATGCTCTCTTTGTTTGCTGCCTCCATCGCAGGGAAGTCAAGGAGAACTTTAATCGTCTGTGATTCAGCAAACTATTCAAGGACACATGAGGACGGAGGCTCTTTGATACGAGAGCTGGAAACAGACCCAACAACTCCTTTCTCTCCATTAAAGATGCAGTTTTGATGTAAAAGGGAAATTCATCTTAAAATGTCCTTCATTTGTTATTTATGTCATATTTTTACATCTCAGTTTTCATTTGTGGATTTGAAAAATGTTGTCCTTTTAAAAGCAGAGAGAGAGTATAGTGATAAAATGTTGACAATGCTCCATAATAATAATAATAATGTAATAATAATAAAAAATAATAATTGTATGACTCTACTGTCCAAAATCCAATGGAATAATTTTCCCTTTAACTTGAAGTTAATGTGAGACATGGGATTGCGTCTTGAAAAATGTTTTTGGCTCAAGTTTATGAACAATATCTTTGACATACGGTGTCCTTTGATCTGGCTTTTTTAAGTGTGAGTTACAGCTGTGTTATTACAACATTTTATAAAATGAAAAAAACTGAATACATTTAATAAAATTGAGATGCAAAGAGAAAGATATTACATTTTAAACAACATATGTTAAATGACCAGGCTGGTGTAGGAAGGTGCAGGCTGGTGTAGGCCCTCAACATGTAGACATCAAGGCAATAAATAAAGTAGATTAAAGGCTGAAATACCAACGGGGCTATGCTGGCTAAAGCTCTGGTACCGTCGTACCCAAAAGCCCAAAGATCACAATGGGGGAACTGGTTTATGGTAACGTGATTAATTCAAACTGTGCTTGGAAATATGGACTCTGTAAGCAAAATATCGTTGAAAAGTCATAAAGTCCTGAAAACCTTCAGGAAAGGTCTGAGCATTCACTCTGAGGCTGTCACCAGAAAAAACAACATGACACCTTCAAAGAGAGATTATCTGCTCAGGTTTTCTGTAGTATGTTGAGGTTTAGTTCAGTTTATGTTCGGTATTGACACCATGCAACAGGGGCTCTCTGAATATGCTAAAAGAATAAGACTCTTCTCTGCTTTATGGCGTCTAAACCCAGAGGACCATCATCTCATAATAACCATGGGACCATGTAATACTCCATCATACTGTAGTCTACTGTACACAATGAACAGATACTCCATCATACTGTAATCTACTGTACACAATGAACAGATACTCCATCATACTGTAGAATACTGTACACAATGAACACATACTCCATCATACTGTAATCTACTGTACACAATGAACAGATACTCCATCATACTGTAGAATACTGTACACAATGAACACATACTCCATCATACTGTAGTCTACTGTACACAATGAACAGATACTCCATCATACTGTAGAATACTGTACACAATGAACACACTCCATCATACTGTAATCTACTGTACACAATGAACAGATACTCCATCATACTGTAATCTACTGTACACAATGAACAGATACTCCATCATACTGTAATCTACTGTACACAATGAACAGATACTCCATCATACTGTAGAATACTGTACACAATGAACACACTCCATCATACTGTAATCTACTGTACACAATGAACAGATACTCCATCATACTGTAGTCTACTGTACACAATGAACACACTCCATCATACTGTAATCTACTGTACACAATGAACAGATACTCCATCATACTGTAATCTACTGTACACAATGAACAGATACTCCATCATACTGTAATCTACTGTACACAATGAACAGATACTCCATCATACTGTAATCTACTGTACACAATGAACAGATACTCCATCATACTGTAGAATACTGTACACAATGAACACACTCCATCATACTGTAATCTACTGTACACAATGAACAGATACTCCATCATACTGTAATCTACTGTACACAATGAACAGATACTCCATCATACTGTAATCTACTGTACACAATGAACAGATACTCCATCATACTGTAGTCTACTGTACACAATGAACAGATACTCCATCATACTGTAATCTACTGTACACAATGAACAGATACTCCATCATACTGTAGTCTACTGTACACAATGAACAGATACTCCATCATACTGTAATCTACTGTACACAATGAACAGATACTCCATCATACTGTAATCTACTGTACACAATGAACAGATACTCCATCATACTGTAGAATACTGTACACAATGAACACACTCCATCATACTGTAATCTACTGTACACAATGAACAGATACTCCATCATACTGTAATCTACTGTACACAATGAACAGATACTCCATCATACTGTAGAATACTGTACACAATGAACACACTCCATCATACTGTAATCTACTGTACACAATGAACAGATACTCCATCATACTGTAATCTACTGTACACAATGAACAGATACTCCATCATACTGTAGTCTACTGTACACAATGAACAGATACTCCATCATACTGTAATCTACTGTACACAATGAACAGATACTCCATCATACTGTAATCTACTGTACACAATGAACAGATACTCCATCATACTGTAGAATACTGTACACAATGAACAGATACTCCATCATACTGTAGAATACTGTACACAATGAACACACTCCATCATACTGTAATCTACTGTACACAATGAACAGATACTCCATCATACTGTAATCTACTGTACACAATGAACAGATACTCCATCATACTGTAATCTACTGTACACAATGAACAGATACTCCATCATACTGTAATCTACTGTACACAATGAACAGATACTCCATCATACTGTAGTCTACTGTACACAATGAACAGATACTCCATCATACTGTAATCTACTGTACACAATGAACAGATACTCCATCATACTGTAATCTACTGTACACAATGAACAGATACTCCATCATACTGTAGTCTACTGTACACAATGAACAGATACTCCATCATACTGTAGTCTACTGTACACAATGAACAGATACTCCATCATACTGTAATCTACTGTACACAATGAACAGATACTCCATCATACTGTAGTCTACTGTACACAATGAACACACTCCATCATACTGTAATCTACTGTACACAATGAACAGATACTCCATCATACTGTAGTCTACTGTACACAATGAACAGATACTCCATCATACTGTAGTCTACTGTACACAATGAACAGATACTCCATCATACTGTAATCTACTGTACACAATGAACAGATACTCCATCATACTGTAGTCTACTGTACACAATGAACAGATACTCCATCATACTGTAATCTACTGTACACAATGAACAGATACTCCATCATACTGTAGTCTACTGTACACAATGAACACATACTCCATCATACTGTAATCTACTGTACACAATGAACAGATACTCCATCATACTGTAGTCTACTGTACACAATGAACAGACAAGGGGGGGACAGGTTGTTAATGAGGGCCAGGCGGACCCCCGGGTCCCCCAGCAGGTCAATCTGACTGAGGCAAAAACACAAATTTATTTACAAATATGAGCACGATATCACCTGAAATATTTAAGGTAGTAAATCTACATTTTGTGAGATGGGGCCTCGATATTGAATATAGGAGCTGCTGCACCCAAGATCAGATCAGATCAGATCAGATCAGATCAGATCAGATCAGATAATCCTCCTCTGCACGCCACACTGGAGTCATACAGGGGCACCTTCAGCCGTAGACTGAGACCACTGAGGTGGACCACAGAACGCCACAGGAGGTCTCTCCTACCAGCGGTCATCAGACTATATAACTCATCAGCCTTCTGCAGGAAGGACAGCTGAAAACACCGAACACTGAGGACAACTATAATATCAATATCATGTGTAATACTACTTTTTACATTCTCATGTGCAATATTATTTCTTTTCTGTTTTTTACTTTACCTTTTTTATTTTACCGATCTTATTTACTCATTTTACTAAATGTATCTTACTTCATTGTTATTCTTTTAGGCGCTGGTGCTAATCTCTGGCACAAGAACTTCCTTCTGGATAATTAATATCTTATTTTATAAGATAGAACTTTATACGATAAGATAAGATAAAATAGAACTTTATTAATCCCGAAGGAAATTCTTGTGCCAGAGATTGCTCAAAATTACAACAAAATTACAAGTTCAAGTGTATAAAATAAAAAGTACTATTTCTAGCACCAGAGCCTAATAGAATAACAATTAATTAAGATATATTTAGTAAAATGAGTAATATCTAGTGAATGTTCAGTGGACGTTTGTGCAGAAATAACTGCTGCAGCTCCTCCAGACCAACAGAGGTTTCCCGTGTCTTGTGAAGTGACGGGGCTCCGCAGAGAGAAACGTTATCGTCTCCGACCAAAACTCCGGCGTCAAATAAAAAAGAGAAAGTAAGCTAAAAAAAACAAACAGAAAAGGAGTGATATTGCTCATGATGGACAGTGATATTACACATGGGAATGGAAAATGTGGTATTGATATTATATTTGTGGTCAGTGTGTTCTCAGTGTTTTCAGCTGTGGCTATTAACAAATTATCAAATAACAAGGTTATTTCTTATCAATGTTACCACACAGACAACCTGGAGGGGTTCCTGGTTCTGTTAATACATCCATGGTCCTGACTGGACCCAAAGCTTTTACAAGTTAGCAAACAGCAATTTAACTAGACCAGACTCTTCATGGTCTTCTGTGATAGTATCTACAGCATAGTGTTAGTTTTAATCTTATTAATGTCATGTTAAACTGTGAGCTGCTCCTCTCCGCCAGAGGGCGCTGAGCCGCTCCTCTCCGCCAGAGGGCGCTGAGCCGCTCCTCTCCGCCAGAGGGCGCTGAGCCGCTCCTCTCCGCCAGAGGGCGCTGAGCCGCTCCTCTCCGCCAGAGGGCGCTGAGCCGCTCCTCTCCGCCAGAGGGCGCTGAGCCGCTCCTCTCCGCCAGAGGGCGCTGAGTCTAAAGAAGAGACGTCTATATTCCAGACTATCAGGTCAAACTGCTTCAGCTAACAGCTAACAGCTAACAGCTAACAGCTAACTAGCTGCTCTCTGAGGTAACTCACCTGTTTGTTGTTTCTTGATGTTTCACTGTGGAGATCAACTGTTTAACTGAAGACTGAGCTGACGGTTCAGTTACGACTTCTCTCATCACTCAGACCAGACCAGCAGCCCGGAGGCAGGTTAGCCACCGGCTAGCTACCTAGCATGAAGTGTTAGCTGTGTTGCTAACATGCTAGCAGCTGTGATGTTCATCGTCAGCAGAGAGACAGAGGAGCTGAAGAGGAGCAGAAGAGGAGCAGAAGAGGAGCAGAAGAGGAGCTGAAGAGGAGCAGAAGAGGAGCAGAAGAGGAGCTGAAGAGGAGCAGAAGAGGAGCTGAAGAGGAGCAGAAGAGGAGCAGAAGAGGAGCTGAAGAGGAGCAGAAGAGGAGCAGAAGAGGAGCAGAAGAGGAGCTGAAGAGGAGCTGAACACAAACTGAAGGTTTCACATCGACCAGAGAACAACTGAACATCAACGAGCTGCTAGAACCTCCAGGTCTGTGAGTTAGTCTCTCTTAATGAGGTAGTGAGTCTCTGCTCTCTGCTCTCTGCTCTCTGGCACCATGAGGAGACTGACTAAGAAGAAGGCTCTGGGTCTGGTCAAGGAGCTGGACGCTTTCCCTAAAGTCCCCGAGAGCTACGTGGAGTCCACAGCCAGCGGGGGGACAGGTAGGTAACCCACACAGGTCAACCACAGGTAGACTCAGGTAGCATCCTTTATATAAGGTTACACCTCATTCTGATGCTCTCTCTGTCTCTCTCTGTCTCTCTCTGTCTCTCCAGTGTCTCTGATAGCTTTCACTCTCATGGCTGTCCTCGCCTTCCTGGAGTTCTTCGTGTACAGGAACACCTGGATGAAGTATGAGTATGAGGTGGACAAAGACTTCAGCAGGTAAAGAGGAGATGAAGAGGAGATGAAGAGGAGATGATCATTGTGCTTCAGTCCAGTGTGTTTGTCTCCTAACTGCATCTTCTCTTCTCTTCCAGTAAGCTGAGGATAAATGTTGACATCACGGTGGCCATGAGATGTCAATGTAAGTACCAACAGAAGGTGTGATATTCATTAGTATTCCAGCTGTAGAGAGAGAGAATGAGGAAGGATGTTTCTATATGTGACTGCAGATATCGGAGCAGATGTTCTGGATCTGGCAGAGAACATGGTCGCTTCTGATGGTTTAAAATATGAACCAGTGAGTACGAGCAGCGCCTTCACTGAGCAGTCACAGCTTATCTAAAACAGATTCTATATTCTCTTTGTGTAACAGCAGTAAAGTTAATTATCTGTGTTTTGTCACATTTCAGGTAAACTTTGAGCTCTCTCCAGAGCAGAGGTTATGGCACATGTAAGAATAACAGTTACACCTCTTAACATGTATATATGAACCCTCCCTGAAGGAATACAGGAGCATTTTCATTCAGCATTATTCAGCTCTGTCATTTACATTACATCTAAATTCAGTTGTCAGTGACATAAACATCCCAGCGTCTCTCAGGAAAGAGACCTTCCACCTGTCAGATACAGAGTACATGTTGACTGTGGCAGGTTCAAATATCAGGTCATCATGGCAAACAGGTTTCTCATATGTTAATAAATATTATTATAAAAAAAACAATTCTTCAGGTAAAAATAGGCAATGATTAATGATATGATATATTCCATATTTCTAATGTCAGGTACCGATGACCGAGTATTTCTAGTAGTTCTGAAGCGTAGCTTTTAGAACTGAGTGTCCGGTAGAACTGTTGCCACGGTGGCAGGAGAGGAAAACTCTCTCGTCTTCATACAGCATTCACAGATCAGCAGACTAACGGTAGCCTAGCAGAGCAGGAAATACATGTTACCTGATGTGTAGAGCAAACAAGCCGGTAAAGTTTACTGTATGATGAAAGCTTCCTTTTCTCAAATTTAAAATACTGTTTCATCCATTGTGATTGTTTTTATTTTTTTATCTCATTCCAAGTGAGTTTTTGTCTCCTTCATGTCTCCGTCCCTCTCTCTGTTAGGACACTACTGCACATCCAGGAGCGTCTCCGGGTGGAGCACGCTCTCCAGGACGTCATCTTCAAGGCTGCCATTAAAGAAGCTCCTCCTGCTCAGCCTAAAAGGTCTTAAACATCCTCAACATAAAACTCTTTGGAACTGAGAGATGGTTATTAAAATATGATTACAAATGTAAACAAGAGAGTGTTCAAACCTGTTCAAACCATTGTGTTGCTCCTTCTCCCCCCCCGTAGTGAGGACGGCACCACTACCCTCAGTGCCTGCAGGATACACGGACACCTGTACGTCAACAAGGTGGCGGGAAACTTCCATGTTACCGTTGGCAAGTATGTATCTACAGTACACGGCTGTAACACACACTGTGTGTTCCATTACTCATACTCATACTACTGTACTGTCTAGTACGGCAGAAAAATATCTAGTATGTCCCAATACACAGTATGTCAATGCAGCAAGCCCAAAAGTACCAGGATGTCCTGCTACATCTGGTCACATTCTGCAGGATGTAAACCAGCAGGATGTCCTGCTACATCCGGTCACATTCTGCAGGATGTAAACCAGCAGGATGTCCTGCTACATCCGGTCACATTCTGCAGGATGTAAACCAGCAGGATGTCCTGCTACATCCGGTCACATTCTGCAGGATGTAAACCAGCAGGATGTCCTGCTACATCCGGTCACATTCTGCAGGATGTAAACCAGCAGGATGTCCTGCTACATCCGGTCACATTCTGCAGGATGTAAACCAGCAGGATGTCCTGCTACATCCGGTCACATTCTGCAGGATGTAAACCAGCAGGATGTCCTGCTACATCCGGTCACATTCTGCAGGATGTAAACCAGCAGGATGTCCTGCTACATCCGGTCACATTCTGCAGGATGTAAACCAGCAGGATGTTCTGCTACATCTGGTCACATTCTGCAGTATGTAAACCAGCAGGATGTCCTGCTACATCTGGTCACATTCTGCAGGATGTAAACCAGCAGGATGTTCTGCTACATCCGGTCACATTCTGCAGGATGTAAACCAGCAGGATGTCCTGCTACATCCGGTCACATTCTGCAGTATGTAAACCAGCAGGATGTTCTGCTACATCCGGTCACATTCTGCAGGATGTAAACCAGCAGGATGTTCTGCTACATCTGGTCACATTCTGCAGGATGTAAACCAGCAGGATGTCCTGCTACATCTGGTCACATTCTGCAGGATGTAAACCAGCAGGATGTCCTGCTACATCTGGTCACATTCTGCAGTATGTGAACCAGCAGGATGTCCTGCTACATCTGGTCACATTCTGCAGGATGTAAACCAGCAGGATGTCCTGCTACATCTGGTCACATTCTGCAGGATGTAAACCAGCAGGATGTTCTGGCTGTTCTGACCCACAAACATTCACAATGTTATGATGAAGTAGTTTGTCCCAGTTGTATGTATACTGCATACAACAGTACGTACTCTGTAAGAGCAGCTGCAGTCTGAGATCTGGAAGGACCCTTAGAGATTAAACCTCTTCATCCTGCTCAGGTCCATCCCACATCCCAGAGGCCACGCCCATCTAGCTGCCCTCGTCAGCCATGACAGTGAGTATATGAGTATATAGATATATATATCTACACATGTCCACTCAACGAATGTTGTCATACTTTGGTAACATGGTGATGATATTCACTCTGTACATTAAAACTGTGGTTGCAGTTTCATTCACTTGATGATTATGAATTGTTTTGATTTGTGTCCCAGCGTATAACTTCTCTCACCGGATCGACCACCTGTCCTTTGGAGAAGTGATCCCCGGGATCATCAGCCCTCTGGACGGCACAGAGAAAGTCTCTCCTGAATGTACGCCTGCGTTGTCAAACATGAATCACTTTTTATCCTAATTTCTGTCTTTCCACTGAGCTAACATTATTATTATTATTATTATTATTATTATTATCATCTCCAGCTAACCACATGTTTCAGTACTTCATCACCATCGTGCCGACCAAACTGAACACCTACCAGGTCTCAGCAGACACACACCAGTACTCCGTCACAGAGCGGGTAGGTGACAGACGGTGTACATCTCGTTATGTTTGTGTAGTATTCTATCTGTGTACTGGTGTATATATGTTTAGTATTCCTCTTCATGCTCTGCAGGAACGAGTGATCAACCACGCTGCAGGCAGCCACGGAGTCTCAGGGATCTTTATGAAATACGATATCAGCTCACTGATGGTCCGAGTCACCGAGCAGCACATGCCTCTCTGGCAGTTTCTGGTCCGACTCTGTGGCATCATCGGAGGCGTATTCTCTACAACAGGTAGATAAACTCATCAGTAGTGTTCCAGATTAAAGGAACACACTGGAGCTTTGTCATGTTTTAGCCTGTACTTTAAATACGGCTCGCTAAATTGCTGCTGTTAATATTCACATTGCTTTCCTGACCTCTGGGCAGCCGTTGAGTGCTTTTCATTTGTTATATATTATTAGTATGAAAATCAACTTGCAGAGACTTAAAGGGACTGTTTGTAAGAATCATAAATGTCCGTTAAGTCAACTAAAGTCAGCGTCCTGTTGCTGGCGCTTGTGCTCGCTCTACATAGACATGAAGGAGCATCACTCAACACAGTGAGGAGACACACGTCAGCTAAAAGCACAATATCACTCTATATTTCAGCTGCTTGGCAGTAATGTTAGCTGACCAGACCAAGGGCTTCACCAGATACAACCAAGAGGTTTTGGTGCTTCACTGTAGTTTGTGTTGGAGTCTGAGTCTGAACAGCGGAGACACACGCGAGCGACCATGAGACACCAACTCACCATGATTCATACGTGGAAGAAGTTACAAACAGTCCCTTTTAAAATGTGGAAAATAACAATAATCCATCCCAGAGAGCATTTATTTCGCCTTGTTTATTCTCATGTTAGTCGTGCATGGTAATGCAATTTTTAAAATCTAGATGTATGTGTGTTTGCCCAAACCCCTGTTTGTTTACCACCTAAAGCAGGACTTAAGACATTTACTGTCCTCTAATCTTCTCATCTACTCCAACAAATCACCTTTAAAACTGAATAGCCAGGTAGGTGTTCTCACAGAATGACTAAAGGTAACGGGAGGAGATGATGGAGGTACTGGCAGGGTCCAAGTTTCAATAGTAGAGGAGTGATTCTGCTGGTGAGGGCAGACGCTCAGACGCTCAGACGATCAGACGTTCAGACGTTCAGACGTTCAGACGTTCAGACGTTCAGACGTCGAGACGTCGTTCAGGCGTTCAGGCGTTCAGACGTCCAGACGTCGTTCAGATGTTCAGATGTGCAGACGTCCAGACGTTCAGACGTCCAGGCGTTCAGATGTCCAGACGTCCAGGCGTCCAGACGTCCAGACGTTCAGGCGTTCAGGCGTTCAGGCGTTCAGACGTCCAGGCGTCCAGGCGTTCAGACGTTCAGACGTTCAGACGTCCAGACGTCCAGGCGTTCAGACGTTCAGACGTCCAGACGTCGTTCAGATGTGCAGACGTCCAGACGTTCAGACGTTCAGACGTTCAGACGTCCAGACGTTCAGGCGTTCAGGCGTTCAGACGTCCAGACGTCCAGGCGTTCAGACGTTCAGACGTCCAGACGTCCAGGCGTTCAGACGTTCAGACGTCCAGACGTCGTTCAGATGTGCAGACGTCCAGACGTTCAGACGTTCAGACGTTCAGACGTCCAGGCGTTCAGATGTCCAGACGTCCAGGCGTCCAGACGTTCAGGCGTTCAGGCGTTCAGACGTCCAGACGTTCAGACGTTCAGACATCCAGGCGTTCAGACGTCCAGGCGTCCAGACGTCCAGGCGTTCAGGCGTTCAGATGTCCAGACGTTCAGACGTTCAGACGTCCAGGCGTTCAGATGTCCAGACGTCCAGGCGTCCAGACGTCCAGGCGTTCAGGTGTTCAGACGTCCAGGCGTTCAGGCGTTCAGGCGTTCAGACGTCCAGACGTCCAGGCGTCCGGACGTTCAGACTGTAAAATGAGCATCAGCGGCTGCAGTTAAACGGACCTTTGTCTGATTTGCAGGGATGCTCCACGGTGTGGTGGGATTCTTGGTTGATGTCGTTTGCTGCCGTTTCCAGATGGGAGTCTACAAACATGTTAAGGTGAGCCAACAACATGACCTTTAACCTCGTAGACACTACTTATTTTGAATTGGAATGTAACTGGATACTTTACCTATTCACTGTTTTACTGTGATCATTCTCCATGTTTCTGTTCTTCTTTCCCAGGAGGCTCCTCTGAACGAGCAGCCGGACAGTGAAACCTCCATTCCTCCAGAAAATGAAGCTGAATAAGGAGAGTCTCTACATCTCAGCTGACCGTCAGCTCACCATCTCTGCCTAACCCTCCAGACAGCAACGCGACGCTGGCAACATGTTTACAGCTTGTTTTATTATGATGACGTCCCGGCTTTGTTCACAAGTGTGTAAATATTTGTATTTTTAAATTTTTTATTGGGTGTGTTAAAGATTCCGACGTGACTGTCAGTCCACCTGTGAAGGATTATAATCCATACCTCCACTAACTATCTGTCATTTTCACTGGAACGCTGCTGCAACACTAATTATCTACGTTATCATCGTGGATCTGGTCGTGGATCTGGGGGGGGGGGGGTAAAGGGGGGGATAAAGGGGGGATTGTGTGAGATACTAGAAGGGGTTTAAAATTGTTCCAACAGTGTGCCTATGAGTGTAAATTAGTGTTACAAATACGAGGCTGATTTATTAAATAAAATCCACTTTCAACTTGATGTGGACCCGTTATTAATATTAATATTGTTTCTGGTATCATCTCACCTCGTGGCTGCTGCTAATGATTACTTTAATTTTTGAGTATTGTGCGTTTGATATTTTTTCGAGGTTGTTTTCATGTAATTTAGAGTTTGTTATTCCAATAGTTTATAAACCAATTTTGAACGTAGTAAGTAAGTACCGTTCATCTTTACCTTTAAGACCGACTGGAGGTTTCCCTGAGGATCATCTGCTCTTCTTTAACATACACAGGTTTTAAAAATGTTTTCTATGAACTTAAATATTTCTAACCAAAACAAATTCAACTGGCTGCATGTGTAGAAAATGTGTGAATGATTTGCGTTTCTTTCACCTCAGTGTCTCCAGCACTGAGAGCTCGCTCTTCTTTTAGATTTGCATTTTATATATTTTTTTCATTCATCAGTTGAATCATTTGGTCGATAAAATATGATCCCAAAGATTGTGAGTCCAAAGTTACGTCTTCAAATGTCTTGTTTTGTCCAACCGTCACCCAAAAAATATTAATTTCGAATGTTATAAAACAAAAGCAGCAACACTTGAGAAGCTGGAACTTTAGAAAATTTACCATTTTTGCTTTAATAAACAACTAAATGGATTATTATTGTTGTTTCATAGGATGCTCGAGTCTCCACTTTAAGGTGGTTTAAAGTAAAACAGCCTACGAGTGAATATTTTACACCATGTCAAGAGTTTATTTGACAGTATCTCAGAATATCTTTCAGTAAACAAGTTTTTTGTTTTTTAGCAAAATGTAATATATCAGTACTGTCGCATTTCATAAAAATAGTTGTTCACGTCTTTGAAACTACAGTATCAATGATACAGTAAACCATATTTGTAGGAATACAGCTGTACAAGGTGAATAATACACAGTTAACACTACACAGTTATACTTGATCTCAACGGGGGGGTTCATGAACGTGCCGTCCTTCACCGGTTCCAATAAAGCAGGTTTTTTCTTTTTGTATATAAAATCACTCACAGCAGGCGGGGGGACGGGGGACGGGGGACGGACGGCCTGGATGGAGACAGAGGGCTGGAGGACATCTTCTTTCACCTTTTCTGAACTTTGACATTTGTACATACAGTGAACACGTTCCTACAGCCTCACGGCGTGTTCTCCAGCCTCACGGCGTGTTCTCCAGCCTCACGGCGTGTTCTCCAGCTCCTCGCTGACACCTTGAACCGGTTTAAACCACATCAACTACAGTTCAACTTCTCAGGTCTTCCTAGTGTCCTAGTGTCCTAGTGTCCAAGTGTCCCAGTCTGCAGGTGCATCGTCTCGCAAAAAGCAGTTAACCAGTCGGTCTAAACCGGTTCACAAGTACAGCTTAGATCTGCCGTCCTGCTGCATTCAGCCAAACTGTCACAATGAACTGTGATTCTTTTGTACTTCTCTTTCTTTGAGTACTGGAGGACTCTGGTCTGACTCTGGTCTGACTCTGGTCTGACTCTGGTCTGACTCTGGTCCTCCAGAGGTCTGTACTACGAAGCCAGTTCATCATCTCCAGGGTATCTTCTCGTTATCTGGCTTCACTAACTCTAACAACCGAGATCACGCTAAGCGGTCCTACAACGCTGGTTATCAACTCGGTAAGTCAACCCAGAGTTTCTCAGTCTGGCTGTGAGCGCGTTCACATGAACGGGGAGGTGTTTACAGCATCTGACCAATCACAGACATGAACAAGTCTACAGACTGCAGACAGACAGGCAGAGAGACACATTTAACAGAGGAAGAGTAAACTATATTAGACAGATATGAAGAAGTTTAACACTTAATCAGACTAACAGTAACAGTTGAAGCTGCCAGATGCAGGAAGGACAGCTGGTGAAATAAAAAACTCCTGATGTGTGAATGTGTAAATTAACAGACTTATTAATTTAACGGAACACTCAAAAGTCAGATATAGTCGTCTAGATATAAACAGCTTTTAAAAGTGTAACGGATGAATGGATCACACCTAATCAAGCCCATCAATGAGAACATGGCGTCTATGACTATTTGAACCTTCTTTCAGCTGCGTCCCGTTTCCGGCGGTGTGAAACGGACTCAAGGCCAAGTCAAATAATAAATATAAAAATATAATTCAAAGTGGTGAACACCCACAGCATGAATCCAGCTGTTCTTCCTGCATCTGTCAGTTTAAACTGAGTTGTTTTTAGTCTGATTATGACAGTAACTTCTTCATATGTGTGTAATATTATCATACGATCTGCTCACTGAGCTCTGATTGGTCAGTAGGAGGTGCTTTTATACGAGTTGATCTCTTATCTGGAACAGAACCTGCTCCGGAGCAGGTCAGCTGTTCAGCATCAGTTACCATGGTGATCTACCCAGCATCAGTTACCATGGTGATCTACCCCGGTAAGAAGTGATCCACCTTCGTAGGACTGAAGACCCTGAAGGGTTAACCCTTAAATTACCTCGCTAACCCCTAAATCCTGCTTCGTAGTACAGACCTCAGTACTCAGTGCTCTGGTGATTAATTTTTAATGACAGCAAATATCTTGTTGAGAGAAATGGCGGATATGAAAATGGAGAGACGTTGGAGGACAGTGACTTCATGTCGGGTGTCTCAGTTTAATAGCAGCATGCCTCGACTCTGCCGGTATCAAAACTCTGTGCCGGAACACACGTTTCAATGCATTAGTGTTCCACAGGTCATCTGAAGTCGTGGGTTTCTGCAACAACACAAACTGAACTGGTTTTCTTTACAGAATAGAGAAATAAAGCTGAAATGAGACTCGTCTGACGGTCCACTGTGAGACATGTCCACAGCTCCACTCTCGCAGAGGACTCTAAGAAGAGGACGTAATGCTACAGGCTACATCGTGTCCCCATTGAAGCACTAGGGGACGAGGGCGATCACTGACATTGAAAAGAGTGCATCAGGATAACTCTCTCTCTCTCTCTCTCTCTCTCTATATATATAGTATATATATATATACACTATATAAATATAGTGTATATATATATATATATATATATATATATGTATATATATAGTATATATACATATATATGTATATATATGTATATATATACTGCTGCTCGGTGTTCAGTCAGAAGGAAACCGGCTCCACAACTCAACAGTGTGCTGATACGTGTGCACGGTCAGTAACATCTGTTGTGCACGCTCAGTAACATCTGTTCTGCATTCAGCAGCTCTGCATTAGTTCGAGTAAGGCACTCGGCCCCACCTCCTAACCATCGGCCTCCTCCCCCCCACACACCGATGCCCCTCTCCCACAGTGATGTGGTACACTTAGCACAGTAAAAGGCATAGAAATGGGAGATATAGACTGGACTAAAGTCTTCCGTTGAGCATTAAATGAACACAACACGGCTCAATGACTGCATGGTGGACTGGTTGTGATACATAACTCAGAACAGGATGATGAGTTCTCACTAAGCCGACTGTCTTCAAACTCAAACGTTCAATCTGATGAAAAAAAAAAGATTTTCTTTTTGTCTCACGTGAGTTCCAACTGGTCGGCTCCACAGAGGACGTCCTCTCTATGTTCTACCTCTAAAAGACATGTGAGTCCCTGTATAAAGACATGGTGGTTTATATCCATGCAGGCGACCGCCGCCTCCCTCGGCGGTCTGGGTCCGCTGACCGACACAGTCTCTGATATGTAGTAATAGACGAGGCCGTGAAATAGCGTCCTGGTGTTTGTTCTCTTTTCTTTACAATGTCTCTAACTACAACACGGCCTCAGAAACACCTACAGGGACGCTTCTGAGACAACCAAATGTACATATTGTTCACATCTTTACATTTACAGTATATGATATATCGGTAGGCATGTGAGATCTAACGTATGGGGGGTTAACCGGGCCGTCTCTGGGGTCAGTGCCGTGTCCTCCAGGAGTGTCCGTGTCTCTGCCTCCCTCTGACAGATCTTTAGTCTCACTCGTCCCACTGCTCAGAGAAAATGGAGCAAAAGTAAATCTGTTGGATGGACATATGTCTCTCTCTCCTGCGAGGAACCGCGTTCCATCTGAGATCTGAGGTTACGATCCGGTCTGAGCCCGATCCGGTCTGAGCCCGGTCTGGTGGAGCAGTTAAAGGTACGCGTGGACAGCACAGCTCCGCTCAGAACCGTCTGAGATCAGAACATTAACCGTCACATCTGAGGGTCCATCAATTTGATACTGTATGTTACAATAGCTGTGAAAGTTCCTCTGCTTTTTAAGGTGGTGGGTGTAATAATTAATAATTCATAATTATCTGGTAAGAACAAATGAAACATAAAATATGATCTTAGAAGAAGATGGAGAAGAAAACAGGACAGAAAGAGAGGGTGGGGGGGGATTTACTGCTTCTCTCAGACTGAATGAGGAGCCAGATAGTGTGACCCGGTCCAAACCAGCAGGATCCATTCTACCTGCTCACTGTGGAGGTCCAGGACCTCAGGGTGCCGGGCAGTTTGTCAGAACCAGGGACGTTCCAGGGCCCTGGGGAGGCCGCTGCGCTCCTCGCCGGAGGATCTTCGAGGGTTTTAGAGGGGCAGCAGAGCCCGCCGTGGCCACCGGCCCTCTCCTCTTCTCTGGGGAACAGACCTCTGGACACCAGCCTCTCCTGGAGGCTGACAGGTCCGTCTCCAGCGCCTAGAGAGGCTCCGTTCACACTCACATACGGGTCCCAGGGCCAGACAGTGCTCAGCGCCTGTGTGTGCACGCCCTTCCTCTCACAGCAGGGGGAGCAAGTCTCCCTCTGTCTCTCTCTTCTTTCAACGGACCTCCCCAGGACAGCTTTGGGAGGCAAAGGCCGAGGCTGTCTGTCCCCTGGTCCACAGTCCAGCTCTCCAGACCCCCTGATGATGCTCTTCTGCTGGGTGGACCTGCCACCTGTAGCCCCTCTCATGGAGCTGTGGTCTGGTAGCTGTGGAGCTTTGTCTGCCGTGCACGCTGTGGCCTCTAGATGGAGCTGATGAGGGGAGTCCGGGGCGGAGGCTGGGTGGGATGAGAGCGATGGAGTCGGGTAGGGGTCGAGGGTCACTTCCTGCAGGGCAGTGTGGGCTGTAGAAAGGGAATCCCAGGGGCCGACACAGTCTGTCACAGAAGAAGAAGAAGACCCGCTCAGGTGGACCCAGATACAAGCAGAGTGGCACCAAACAGCATGCACGTGCACTCAATACACAATACCATTAAACATCCTGATAGAATATCAGACACATTCACATGCAAACGTGTGTGAGCAGCACACACACACACACACACACACACACACACACACACCTGACCATGCAGGCCTCTACACCTGAAGGCTAATCTACACAACTCCTACAGAAACAGACGGGATGTCACGAGAACTGGTACGTCGGTACCAAGTTGATGCCAAAAGTCTAAAAACGTGACGGTACTGGTTTTCTACAGTACCGGCGGAACCGTACGATGCCTTCAGGGTCCCAATTAACACCCGCGAATACCCTCAGAAACCAGCTGCTTCTGTCCTCTGCTCTCTGTGTCGGAGTTTGACTCACACACACAACAGCGCCATGCAGCGGTGAGATCAAGACATCCAGAGATCCAGAGATCCAGAGATCCTTTATGTTCAAGAAGAGGATTCACTCATGGAGGAAAAAACTGAACTGAACAAACTGAATTTCTATCTTTCATTGCTTATTGCTAAATCTCTGAAAAGTGGTGTTTTGTTTTTTTATTGAACTCTGGACTTCCGGTGAATCATATTGGGACTTGCATTTGATTATCTTTCACTTAACCCAGATCCACTTAGTTTAACCGATCCAACAGCATCCAATCAGGTTTCAGGAGAAACCCATGAAGAACTAACGTTGTGTTACTGAGCACCAGATGGATCCAGTTACTCTGCTGTTAAAATCACCTTACAGTTGGTGAAGAGCTCATATGGTCCGTTTAGGACTCGAGACCTGAGTTGGGACTTGAGTCACAGACTTGAAACTTACTTGCAGGGTCTGAAGTTACACCACCCGCCACCCGCTAAATATGGATAAACTGTTGGTAGTGGCGGGTGAAACCATCAGGACATCCGCCACTTCACCGCCATTCAGTTATCATTATGTGGCATTCAAAGTCTGCTCAGGAAAAAGGACTATTGTGTCAAGGTAAATTACAACGTTATCATGATGTGTTCAAATGTAATCTCGTAAAAATTAAGTTTTTTGGTTGTTTGAAGGAGATGTTTTCACATCAATATAAAATAGATATTAGAGAGACTTATGACCTGTGGCAGGAAGTTCATTTCAGACCCTGCTTACTTGTGACTTGCAAAACAATGCCTTAGTCCCACCTCTGGAAGCCTTTACCAGTGAAATGTCACCATGTCAGTGAGTTTAAACGACTGCAGTCTGAGGATGGATACAGACACATGGACACACTACAGGTTTTTTTTACCGTGGTATCGAATTGGGTATCGAGAATCGTGGAAATTCACCGGTATTGGTATCGACTACTAGATTTCTGGTACCGTGACATCCCTAAAACAGACACGTGGGACACGACTCATTCAGAGCTGGAGAACAACGAGTGTTTGCAGTTGTGTGACAGACTGATATCACACAGTCTACTTCACAGCCTCTACAGTCTACTACTACCGTTTCATCTGGAGGGTCACTTCAAACCATATTGCTCTCTGACTACAACACGCAGGAGCACCCTCACATGCGTGCGTGCGCACACACACACACACACACACACACACACGCAGGCACAGCTGCTATCTTCCCATGCAGAAGCTCATGATCATGCATACAGGAATGCATACCGAGAGCACACACGGCTACGCCACGCTGCACACACAGATGAATAGGTATGGAAAGAGAGACGTGCAGTTTTTCACAAACCGTGTCTTTAGAGTGGCCCATTAGGAAGAAATAGGGGGAGCTTAGTGTGTCACCTTTCATGCACATGGAGAGGTTGGAAGGTACCATTCCTGAGGGAAGGCAAGTAAAAGCCTATACCAATCATTAGACTTAAAGCAGAGGGGTTACAACACACAGAGGCTAAAGACCAGGTTAATCTCAGACAACAGTTCAGAACGCTGCAGAGCAGTTATTATTATTAGATTAATGCATGTTAATATGTTCTTGAGAAAATCATGTAGCATTAGCAGGAGACAGCCATTCTGGTTAAAACACAGTAATGTTGAATCTGTGAAGTACAACAGTGAGCAGGAGATCAGGTCAGAGACTGAGGACAGAGACAGAGCGGAGAGACAGAGGAGGGAGACTGAGGACAGAGACAGAGTGGAGAAAGAGTTAGAGAACCTACCATATTCTGGCACCTGTCCCGTGCCTCGCTTTAACAGCAGCCTGACCCGCCGGCCTCCCGCCTTGATGAGTTCGATGGCGCGGGCGTGAGTCATGTCCCGAGTGCTGTCCCCGTTAATCTCTATGATCTGATCCCCCACCTGGAGGAGACAAACAGTGCATAGGGTCCATTCCTGTCAGCCTCGGTTCGTCCACAGAGAGTTGACTTTTCTACACAACCACAGTCTTCTGCTAGGGGGGTGGGGGGAGACTGGGGAATAAGTGCCATTAAGTGCCTTGTTGAAGAGCAGAGCAGAGAGTTACTCAGTCAGTGAGTTGACATGCTCTTAGACTTCATCACATTCCCCCCTTTTGAACCTAGAAGCTCCTCATGCCCCGTGAAGAAGACGAAGGGCCGACAGGAGGGGGGCGACCATTCACTCAGCTCACCATACCATACACCGTACGATACGATACGATACGATACGATGCGATACGATACACCATACTGGGTTCACGATACGATACAATACGATACGATACACCATACGATACCATACCATACCATACTATACCATACCATACCATACCATATGATACCATACACCATATTGGGTTCACGATACGATAACATATTATAACAATCATTTTAACAAAACTTGAATGATGAAAATATATGACTGAAAAATAGCCCTTTATTAAAAAGACATAAAATGCAAAAACAATGCTGTTGCTCTATAGTTCCATTTTTTATGGTATCGGTCCTTCCTCCTGTCCTCTGTCCTCCATCAGTCAGTATCAGTCCTTCCTCCTGTCCTCTGTCCTCCATCAGTCTATATCAGTCCTTCCTCCTGTCCTCTGTCCTCCATCAGTCTATATCAGTCCTTCCTCCTGTCCTCTGTCCTCCATCAGTCTATATCAGTCCTTCCTCCTGTCCTCTGTCCTCCATCAGTCTATATCAGTCCTTCCTCCTGTCCTCTGTCCTCCATCAGTCAGTATCAGTCCTTCCTCCTGTCCTCTGTCCTCCATCAGTCTATATCAGTCCTTCCTCCTGTCCTCTGTCCTCCATCAGTCTATATCAGTCCTTCCTCCTGTCCTCCATCAGTTAGTATCAGTCCTTCCTCCTGTCCTCTGTCCTCCATCAGTCAGTATCAGTCCTTCCTCCTGTCCTCTGTCCTCCATCAGTCTATATCAGTCCTTCCTCCTGTCCTCCATCAGTCTATATCAGTCCTTCCTCCTGTCCTCTGCTGATGTCACTGACTGCTGCAGGTAATGTTATGGCTGGTGGGGGGGGGGGGGACTTTGCCTCAGCCAGCTGATCAGTTTACCAGCTTTACCAAACGTAATACGCAAGATACGTAATAACGCATCTTGGCTTTACACTTGCAAAGTTTTATTGCACTTCCTAACACCAACGAGCGTAGCGTCAACTCATCTCCTCCACCGCGGCCTCTCTGACGGGCTGTTCACTGACTGCGCTGTGTGTGTGTTGATGTGTGTGGAGCTCCGACAAGGCCTATGAAAGGAGGCTGGGTCACGGGCGGACATGGCCTTTGGGGTATAACACATGTGCAGTGTAAATGAAGCTGCGGCCGAGCGTTGCGATTGGTTCAATTTCGGCGAGGGCAGACCAGATTTAACTGTGCAGGTGTTTTACCCCGAAGAGATGCCGCGTCCTCAGCCTCCTTCCAGAGGCCTCACAGAGCAGCAGGAAGAGGCTGCAGCTTCAGCCCCGGAGCCCGTATGTATGTAGTACCTATTATAACCTGATATCACCATTCAGTGATTTGTCTCCATGATGCATATCGTCACGTTTTTATATCGCGATATTTGGTCCCACCCCGAGTAGACAGTAAGATAAAGGTTTGAATGAACAGAAGAAGGGAAAGATAAAACGCATGCTGCAGAACAGCAGCAGTGTTGAAACATCTGTGCTGTATTCAATCTGACACCATTTTTAAATTCTGTGAAATAAATCTCTCACACACAAACATGTGATATTATTATTATTATTATTATTATTATTATTATTACTATTATTATTATTATTATTATTATTATTATTATTACTATTATTATTATTATTATTATTATTATTACTATTATTATTATTATTATTATTTAAGATGGTCAAACTGGCGTTTTGCTGCTTCTCAGTGCACATCTGTGACTGGATACATTTCTACATTTCTTCAACAGAACAGCTGTTTTCAGTGACAGCAATAATCTCCCAAAGAGCTTTTCAACTCCATCATCTCACCCTCATCCTTCCGTTCCGTATGGCAGGACCGTCTTCAGCGAGGCGCAACACAAACAGATCCATCTTGTACTCTCTGCCTCCGCGGATACTGAAGCCAAAACCTTTTGCACTTTTCTCCAGCTCCACCGTGAAGTAATCATAGTCCTGCAGAAACAACGTACACATCTTACAGAAACCCGCCGCAGATAACAGTGTATGACCATTATTATTACCAACAACCTCTCCCTCCTGGCAGAACTGCATACACACTTAATAGAGCTCAACAGTGACGATCCGGAAGTGATAATCCTGTTCATGTTGTGACCCGTCCAGACTCCATGGTTTAACGCTCCTCTAGAGGCCACAAGTCTGGGATATCAATCTTGTTTTAAGAAAAACTGGATTTAGTCGCGATGTCATGGAGAGGTACTACACTACCCACAATCCTAAGCGGAACAGCGACCTCTCTGATTGGTGGAGCTCGTTGTTACCACGGAAATGTGTACCGCACCAGTAAATGGCTAGTGAGGGTACATGCTCTGCGGTCTGCTCACGGATTTCCATTTTTGCTCTGAATCAAATGTTTTACGGTCAGGCTTCATCTCGTAGCGGCTTTGCTTCATTCCAAACTTCTAACTCTTTATATGAGGATTTTCTGAAACGTCAACGGAGTAAATGAACGGGATATTCACTTCCGGAACCGGAGCCGTTCAAAACGTGTGCGGTCACTGTCGAGTGTGAAGTTGAGCCGATGGTCCTGGGTGGTTACTGTACCTGTTCCAGCTGAACCTGTGGCCTGAACTCAGGAGGGAGGCCCAGGGGGAACTGAGCAGCCGCAGGGTGCTGCCTGAAGTCCAGCAGACCAGGCGGGTGTCGGTAGTCCAGTGTCGGTGGCTGTCGGTAGTCGACAACCGGTGGGTGACGATAGTCTACCGGAGGTTGCCTGTAATCAGTGAATGGAGGATGGCGGAAGTCAGGTTTGACATCCTGTCTGGCTTTGACCTCTGACCTGTGAGGAGAGAGAAAGAGACGAGATCAGAGAAGTTTGTGTCATGTTGGAGAGAGCATCGTTTTCAGTAGGGATGCACTGATACCACTTCAGACCGAGTACAAGTATTGTGTACTCGCTGATACCGAGTACCGATACGAGTACTTCTCTGTGCCAAAAGACCCTCGTTAACAGCCAGCTGGAGGGTGTGAGCGACACACGGCAGGCTGGGGAGTCCCGCATACGAGGCGGTGCGCCACCACCGGCTCTAGGTCGGCTTGGAAAGGCTCGGGGCGAAGGTGGTCGCGGCCGCAGCTTTACAGCGCTACCCGCCAGGACCTCGCCGCACCGTGGATAAAGGGCTCGCTGAGCCCTCTCTCCCCGCCGGGGAGGGACGGGCCCCCTGCTCCCAGTGCGACTGTTGACCAGGGCGGGGCTCGGCCCACGTAAAAGACACCAGGGGTCTATGGCGATGTCGGCAACCCACCTGATCCGTCTTGAAACACGGACCAAGGAGTCTAACGCACGCGCGAGTCAGAGGGTGCATTAAAGCCCCGTGGCGCAATGAAAGTGAGGGCTGGCGCGCCGGCTGAGGTGGGATCCCGGCCCCGCGGGGTCGGGCACACCACCGGCCCGTCTCACCCGCACCATCAGGGAGGTGGAGTGAAAGTAAAGTTGTATCGGAGCCGTTTTGCGAGTACGAGTTTGAGTATGAGTACGAGTACATGAGCACAGTATCGGACCCGATACCATCCGTAGTTTTGAAGAAGCATTAAAGGAGGAGTTGTCCGACAACCTCACATGTCCACGTGAGTCTTCTCCTGTGAGAGGGGACAGTGTCTCTGACCGTGTAGATCTCTGTAAAGTCACATTGGAGCTCAGTCTGCTGTGAACAGGATCACTGAATGTGTCTCGCCACCAGAAGGATGAAATATCACTCTCTGTTTTGAAACTTTTATCAAGCTCCCACTTGTTAAATGGACATAAATCTACAGCTGTGGGAGTGCTGCTCTTGATCTGAGATTCACACACACACACACACACACACCCATGCACGCACTCACATCTTCATAGTTTTGAAATGGAAGAGGGTCTGATCGCCGGGTTGCTGCATTATAGAAGAGATACCTTAAAGTAAATTATTCACCGACACTGTAGAAGCTAAGTGGTGTTACGCAACAAAGTAGAAGCCAGCCTGAGACGGAGAGAGGGACACGGACAGACGTTGTGTGCAGTCACAGGTTTTCTTCTGAACTTACTGGCATGCGAGGAGAGGACGGCACGCACTCATTTATACACACAGTTTGATATCTGTCACCTTTGAAAAGTCCTCGCTCCTTCGTCCACTCAATCTCCGTTCAGTCGCTAAGACACACTACGCCTAAGGAGGCTTAGGAAGTCTACCTGCTGAGTTCAATCAAGAACATCCCTCTCCGTGCCGTCTTACCTGCCGTCGTGGAGGTAGAGCTGTGGCGGGAGGCCGGAGGGCTGGGTGACCGGGCTCTGCTGGGTGCCGGCCGGTGCAGGCTGGGAGGCTGCTGGTGCAGGAGGACCGGTCACTGTCTGATTGGTCTGAGCTGATGGCTGGCCGGGCTGGCCGGGTATCTGACCCGTCTGAGTGGCCGTTTGGCCGGGCTGGGTGCCTCCTTGGCCTGGCTGGGCTACAGGGCTGGGCTGGGTCTGGGGGCTGTGTTTCTGGGTCATGGGGCTCTGCTTCTCTGAGCCGGGGCCAGAATGGGATCCTGGGATGGACAGAAGGTGAGACAAGACACAACTATGAAGAGAGGGGGTTAGAACAAACTGACAAAGGTAACATGCTCAGGATGCACAAGACAAGGTAGTGTTGTTGAATTCTGTATTTGAGTGAAACTACTGAATGATCAGCTGTATAATCTGAACCTTTAGCCTCGTATAGTGCTCACATCTAGAAGACACTAACGCCGGGATCAGACTACAGGATATTTGTGTCTTTGACGATGTTCACCATGTCAGATCTAACGATCACAGCGCCATAAACGCTTGCAGAGTCTCGGTCGGGTGACTGGCGAGACTCCGCGTATGACCACGACCAATCATGGCACGTCGTATTCCACGATCACGCACGAGTTCAGACATCATCGTGTAGGCGGTTGAAGCGACTGTCGATCATAGCGACAGAAGTGTTGTGTGTGATGCTGGCGGTCCATCGTTGGAGATGTCACACTAGGCGTGTCGAGACGAAAAATTCTGACAAGCTAGACTATTCCTCGAGGTGTCGTGGGGCGTCCCAGACGTGGCGTTGGTTGTCGTGTACTATGACACACTACACCAGATAAGAGGATCGATTTTCGCACACGGCACTCACTTATCGTTCCCGATCCCCTACGACGGCCGTGTCGGGTTATAATCGATCTCCTACGACGGCCGTGTCGGGTTATAATCGATCTCCTACGACGGCCGTGTCGGGTTATAATCGATCTCCTACGACGGCCGTGTCGGGTTATAATCGATCCCCTACGACGGCCGTGTCGGGTTATAATCGATCTCCTACGACGGCCGTGTCGGGTTATAATCGATCTCCTACGACGGCCGTGTCGGGTTATAATCGATCCCCTACGACGGCCGTGCCAGGCTATAGTCGGGCTGATATCGTGGAGTCTGAACCGGGGATAAAACGTCTCCATGTTATAAGACAGAGCTGGTTTTGGTTGAAATGTCAAGATTACGTTCAAGCATCATCATAACCAGAACTGACCTAACCTTGTGCTCCATTCTGGCTATACTGTATATATACTATATACTACATGTGAAACTGTCTCTTTACTTCAGAAGACTGAATTCTGTGTAAGTAAAATAAACTGTATTTATAGAAGACAAAGCAGACGGACTTCTCTGTTGGATAAGAGGAAAACTAAACAAGCTGTAACAAAACTTCCCCCACAAACACTCACCCTCCTCCGGTATGATGTGCAGTGTGACGGTTAGTCCGGCATCTTTGATGAGCTTGACGATGTCTGCGTGCGGCATGCTGATGATGGACTGTCCGTTCACAGCCAGGATCCGGTCGCCCACCTTCAGCTTCCCACATCGGTCCGCAGGGCTGCCCTCGATGATCCGTCCTATTTTATGGGGCACAGCTGGAAACGAGGCAATAACAAGTTAGACAGATGTGGAAACAGCAGCGATAGAACTCAGTTTAGAAGTAGACAGAAGAATAGTATCACAGCATGAGCCTGTCAGGAAACAGTTTAGTTTAGTTCCACATATTGTTATTCCTTATGAAGCACCGTCACTACACAGAAACATGTACACTGTTTAACCCTGCTAAGAAATATCATTTCATTTTATCACTATTTTATGACAATATCATCTTAAAAAAACAGGATTTAGATTTTCTGCTTTTATCAACAGGTTTCACAGAAAAATACAGAAACCTGAAACATTTCTGGACCCCAAGCAGAGAAACTGGTGGAGGACTGTTGAACATGCACCGTCACATCCTGAACTAATGTTAGATATTATAATGACTAATACTAAACCCACTTACTTTCAGTTATTATTAATCAGATATAGTGTATATTATATTTCTGACTCGGTCTCCTGAGTGGACACGCAGTGGTAACAACTCTGGTATCCATTTAACATATTGTAAAAACATTTAAAAATATGATCACATTTGAAATGATACTTCATTGAAATAGAAGTAAAACCCCCCCAAAACAATCCCTCTAGGACCGTCCCCCTCTTTAGGATCCTTTAGGATCCTTTAGGTCAACAGGATGCGTTCAGTAACAACCTTCAGAGCTCCAGACAGCAACAACTCACTGATGACGGCGGCGTTCTCCGGTCTGTTCAGGGAGCTGATGATGACGAATCCGAAGCCCTCGTTCTCCTTGCGGTGAATAACCACGTCGCTGGTTTGCAGGGCGGATGCATCCGGAGGAGAGGTGGCGGCCGGGACGACCACCGCCGGAGGGCCCGAAGCCGAGGCCGCGTCGCTACGTGGAGAGCTGTGTTGTGTCGACACGGAGCCGGGGCTGCGTCCGTTCACAGGACACAGTTCACCTGGAGGAGAGGAAGCAAGACAGGAAGCGAGAGAGGAAAGAGGATGAGTCAACGCAGCAGCTCTGCTACTGTAGAACATCACGACCAATGTACTCCATGGATGAATGAATTCCAGTTCTGCAGCATGTAGTCACTATCTATATATCTATATATCTATCTATTTATCTATCTATCTCTCTATCCATATATCTATATATCTATCTATCTATCTCTCTATCTATCTCTCTATCTATCCATCTATCTCTCTATCTCTCTATCTCTCTATCTATCTCTCTATCTATCTATCTATACCTCTATCTATCTCTCTATCTATCTATCTATACCTCTATCTATCTATCTATCTATCTAGCTATCTATCTAGCTATCTATCTATCTATCTATCTATCTATCTATATATCTATCTATCTATCTATATTACTATACGATCTGCTCACCGAGCTCTGATTGGTCAGTAGGCGGTGCTTTTATAGGAGTTGATCTCTTATCTGGAACATAACCTGCTCCAGAGCAGGTCAGCTGTTCAGCATCAGTTACCATGGTGATCTACCCCGGTAAGAAGTGAACCACCTTCGTAGGACAGAAAACCCTGAAGGGTTAACCCTGAAGTTACCTCACTAACCCCTAAATCCTGCTTCGTAGTACAGGCCTCAGGTTATCATCGTGTTGTTGGTCAAAACGACACACGTTCTATTCTGAGCCCCAGAGCGAACATCGTCTGTGGTTCACAGAGTTCACACTGAAAATACAGAATCCTACTGATGCGTGGGAGAGAAGCACACACTGATCTGGCACACAGATTGTCAGCATGTGTGTCTCGTCCAAGATTATTTTAATTCGATGCCAGTGAAACGTGCAGCACGTTCTCCTGATAACGTTCTCCTGGTAACGTTCTCCTGGTAACGTTCTCCTGGTAACGTTCTCCTGGTAAAGTGTGAAACAAACAAATACAACAGAAACATAAAGCATGTCCTCACCAGGCATCTGCACTCTCCTCCTCACAGTCAAGCTGACTTGTCCGTTGCGAGCGGCGGCGTGCATCAAGTCTATTACGTATTTGTGCGGTTTCCCAGCAACCACATTTTTATCCACAGAAATGAGCTCATCTCCAGGTCGAAGCCGCCCGTCGCGCTCAGCAGGAGTGTTCTCTATTATAGCGCCAATAACAATCTGTTCAAAGACAATCAATATTAGCAGCATAGATGAAGGTGAAGAGGATGAAGCGGACACACGGTGGAATCACTCACTAATTGCTTTATCTAATGTTGGAAACTAGTTTTGGGTCATGGTAACATTTGATCCACCTTCCTATCGTGAAGGAGAACTCCACATTCTTCTTCTGTATCATAGTTTGCATGCTGTTTTACACGTGGACAAGTTAGCAAGGCGTTACTTCAGTATGGGAGGTACTGAGCAGTTAGGACAGTGTGAGACAGACAAGGAGTGAAGGTGTGTAATGCCGGGATCAGACTACAGGATATCTTTGTCTTTGACGATGGTCACCATGTCAGATCTAACCATCACAGCGCCATAAACTCTTGCAGTGTCTCGGTCGGGTGACTGGCAAGACTACACGTATGACCACGACCAATCACGTCACGTCGTATTCCACCATCATACGCGAGTTCAGACGTCATCGGGGAGGCGGTTGAAGCGACTGTCGAACATGGCGAGAGAAGTCTCGTGTGTGATGCTGGTGGTCGTTGTGTGGCGCTCCTGGGTGGCACAGAGAGGACGGTACGGGCTGTCCATACTTCAGTCAGTTTGGTTGTCCCACCAGACAGCAGCAAACATCCCTCCTCCTTTTCTCCATGTTTGTTTATTACCAAGTGACCTGACTGCAACTGAGCGCCGGAGAGAGCACCTGATTGGTCGACGCAAAGGAACACGTTGTTGGAGATGTCACACTAGGCGCGTCGAGATGACAAATTCTGACAGGCTAGACTTTTCCTCGGGGTGTCGTGGGGCGTCCAAGACGTGGCGTCAGCTGTCGTGTACTATGACACGCCACACGAGATAAGAGGATCGATTTTCGCACACGATGCTCATTTATCGTTCCCTATCCCCTACGACGGCCGTGTCGGGTTATAATGGATCCCCTACGACGGCCGTGTCGGGTTATAATGGATCCCCTACGACGGCCGTGTCGGGCTATAATCGATCCCCTACGACGGCCGTGTCGGGTTATAATCGATCCCCTACGACGGCCGTGTCGGGCTATAATCGATCCCCTGCGTCGGCCGTGTCGGGTTATAATGGATCCCCTACGACGGCCGTGTCGGGTTATAATCGATCCCCTACGACGGCCGTGTCGGGTTATAATGGATCCCCTACGACGGCCGTGTCGGGCTATAATCGATCCCCTGCGTCGGCCGTGTCGGGTTATAATGGATCCCCTACGACGGCCGTGTCGGGTTATAATCGATCCCCTACGACGGCCGTGTCGGGTTATAATCGATCCCCTACGACGGCCGTGTCGGGTTATAATGGATCCCCTACGACGGCCGTGTCGGGTTATAATCGATCCCCTACGACGGCCGTGTCGGGTTATAATCGATCCCCTACGACGGCCGTGTCGGGTTATAATCGATCCCCTACGATGGCCGTGTCGGGTTATAATGGATCCCCTACGACGGCCGTGTCGGGCTATAATCGATCCCCTACGACGGCCGTGTCGGGTTATAATCGATCCCCTACGACGGCCGTGTCGGGCTATAATCGATCCCCTGCGTCGGCCGTGTCGGGTTATAATGGATCCCCTACGACGGCCGTGTCGGGTTATAATCGATCCCCTACGACGGCCGTGTCGGGTTATAATGGATCCCCTACGACGGCCGTGTCGGGCTATAATCGATCCCCTGCGTCGGCCGTGTCGGGTTATAATGGATCCCCTACGACGGCCGTGTCGGGTTATAATCGATCCCCTACGACGGCCGTGTCGGGTTATAATCGATCCCCTACGACGGCCGTGTCGGGTTATAATCGATCCCCTACGATGGCCGTGTCGGGTTATAATCGATCCCCTACGATGGCCGTGTCGGGTTATAATCGATCCCCTACGACGGCCGTGTTGGGTTATAATGGATCCCCTACGACGGCCGTGTCTATAATGGATCCCCTACGACGGCCGTGTCGGGCTGATATCGTGGAGTCTGAACCGGGCATAAGTGTGTGAGTGTGTGTGGGGGGGGTGTTTGTTGGTCAGGTGTGTGACTGGATGAAGTGTGAGAGAAGGTTAGTGCAGGTCAGACGAGGTTGGTGTGTATGAGGTTAAATATGTGTGTGGTCCAGCCCGTCCCATACGAGCCTTGTCACGGGCGTCCGGACTCACAGCCTGCACGGCCTCGTCTCCCCCCAGGATGCGGAAGCCAAACCCGGTCTTCTCTCTCAGCAGGTGCACCTCCACCTCTTCATACTCTGGACCTGAGACACAAATGGAGAAATGAAAAGGTCATCTCTTTCATTCATTCATATTACGTGTGATTTATTATTATTAGAAGTTCCAGTACTCACGTCGGCTCTCGTAGATCGCCCTCGACTTCTCGTAAAGGTCGTAGGGGTCAGGTTTGTTGAGGTCGAAGCCCTCGGTGGAGTCGGGCACAGATGTGCGGTGCTGTGGCTGGTTTGGGAACGGCGTGCCAGGCGGCAAAACCGGGCCGGACAGGTTTGCTTGGGGGCTGCTGTGTGGATCCCACTGGTCAGGCAACTAGCAGGAAAACACCAACAGATGTTTGATTTAAGATATGTAGTCCGGAGCTACTAACCTTAAAAGAGGTACCATTCAGTTATTATTATGAGGCGTTCACGGTCTGCTCAGTAAAATGACTATTGGGTGAAGGTAAATAACAACGTTATCATGATGCGTTCAAATGTAATCTTGTAAAATGTAGTTTTTGGTGAGAATCTTGAATAAATCCAGATGTTTGTAGGAGATGTTTTCATATAAAATAGATATTAGAGAGAGAATTATGACCTTTTTAACTTCATTACCAAGATTTATTTTAATCATAGCAAATATTTAAATATTCATAATCATTTGAATTGTTTTATTTTTTTATGCAAATAACCACTATAGATAACAATAACAAAGTACAGTACTGTGCACAGTACCCTCCCTCCACGGTGTCATTAAAACACTGTAATCTACCGTGTATATAATGTTTTTTATGTTAAATATATTGAACATTAAATGACAAAAGTGGCAGATAACATTTCTGAGTGGCAGACAAAAGAAATCCCGCCACAGTGGCAGGAAGTGAAAACAGTTAATCTCAGACCCTGCGTGCTCGTCTTCCTGTTGAACTCTCACCGATTCATTCATTTCATTATCTCAAAGGGAAACTGATTGTGTGTGTTGGGTGTGGGCAACATGCACAATAAAAACAATTCCCAGACAAACACAGACAACAGCTTTGGCCTGCAGCACATACAAGATAGAAGAACTAAATACAAGACATGAGAACTAATATTAGCAGAACAACAACACAGCAGTATTCTGCAGCAGCAGCAGCAGCTGATGAGACGACTAAGAATTCAAACCAGTCTGGTCACGGCGGTAAACAAATGATATCAGCTTTCATGAAAACACTGCAGCCGGGTTTAATGAAGTATCGTCAACGTTCATGATAAATGAAGGCTTTGTGTTTTTGGTGAATTCTCTCAAATTATACAAAAATGAATGACAATGAAGCTAAAACAACAAATCTGATGTTAACTAGAATAACGTCAGGTAACCTCCATGATCATCAGACTTAAACAATGATTTTAAAAAACTATTATCATGTTAATGTGCAAGTTATATTTAGATAAATGTTTTGCTTCAGTATCTCAATTATGCAATAAATTAAAAATAGCTATATTTGGCCCGGGGCAGATAACGAATTAAAATCAATATTCACAATTCAAACCTAAAGGAGATGAGATTCATTGTGTCTGAATACTCTGTGTAACAGCATGAATGAGAGCTGATTGTATAAAGCAGTCGCAGCTGCAGCTTCAGAGTGAATGTGGAGAGCTTTTCCCTCCAGCTGGTGAGGTGTGAGATCTGATGTGATCAAACCAATAAGCAGGTCACGACAGGCCGGCTCATTTCACAATAAAGCAAAAGCCCAAAACACCTCTGAGGGAACACGGCGCCGATGACAAACACTGATCCTACACGCTTCAATCTTACCTCTCTGCTTCAACAAACAAATCTGGTTCTCACACACACACACACACACACACACACACACACACACACACACACACACACACACACACACACACACACACACACTTCCTCCTCCTCAGCCTCTCGTTCCTCAGACAAACACACACAAGTAGAAACACATTTGGTTCAATCATCGTACCTGTTTGGAGGCCTTCCACGGAGAGATGTGGCCTGAGGAAGAAACAGAAAACACAGTTTACAGAGAGCAGACTCTGATAATAGAAGTCTTATGAAACAACAGAAATACAGACAATTACAACTCTACAGACAACAAACAACTAGAACCAGAGGTTTTTATACATGAGATACTGGATACGAGTGTTAAATCATCTTCTTTTAAAGCTGCAGTAGGCAGAATGTTTCTGGCATCATTGGGCAGACATCCCATAATAACCTTTCATCATATTGTAATTCAAGTGTTCTGAAAGAAAACTAGACTTCTGCTCCTCATGGCTCTGTTTTCAGGCTTTAGAACATCTAGCCCATGACGGGAGACTTTGACCAATCACAGGTCATTTCAGAGAGAGAGCGTTCCTATTGGCTGAGCTCCGATCATGTGACCAGAACTTGGCGTTCCTTCACCAGATTTCACAATGGCGACGTCACAATTGATTCATATTTAATCAGAGCTGCCTAGTTTCACCGTTTGGTCGGAGTTCAGAGTGATTGACAGCCGGCTCTCATAGACGGCAGCTGGACAGCAGACCTCAGATCAGCTCTGACTGCTTGTTTTCCTCCGGTCTGTGAAATCTAGCAGATGCCGTTAGGAGCACCAGAGGACACCGGAGGAGCACCGGAGGACACCGGAGGAGCACCGGAGGACACAGAGGACACCAGAGGACACCGGAGGACACAGAAGACACCGGAGGACACCGGAGGACACCGGAGGACACAGAGGAACATGATTTCTCTCAGGTTACCTGTCTCGTGTACTACTATCAGGATATAGAGACCTTTTTATAAAGATAACTTGTTTTAATCCTCTCTGCTCCGACCTCACCTACTGCTGCTTTAATGTGTGAAGAAACAATCTCATCTTGCTGATGCCATAACTCTCTGTTTTTACTTTGTTTGTGTAACTCTTCCTAAACGGGTTTGGTTGTTGCGTTTGTTTTCAACATAATTACATCATTGGCTGCAGGCAAAAGCACAGACCCCCCCCCCCCAACACACACTGAGGTTTCTCTGCAAGTCATATTTTATCTGCATGTAGGGAGCACTCCACAACAACAACCTCATCAACACAGCTCCCCTGTGACTCCACTGAATCAAAGACACACAGCCCATTAAGGCTGCTGAGACCCAAATACATACATTTACATGAGGGGGGGGTCACATTCACATGCAGCGGCGTCTCTGTATAAACATGCAGTTTGAATCTTTACACATGTGGATAGAAATACAGAAACACTCACGAGGCTCACTAGACGCCTGCTGCATCGCTGATTAATCCTTCAGCAGACGTGGGCGCTTGTAAAAATATTCTTTAGAGAATCCTGATATATTTAATATTTATTGAGTTTATGAGATTTCCTGAGCGAAGTCAGAGAGCTGGATGAAATATATTTATGGAATTACTCTCCAACTACATCCGCCTGCTTTTTAGATGTGAGATGAAGGCCGGAGCCGTAGCAGCGGAGCAGGATGGCAGAAACCTTCCATCTAAATCAGCGAGCAGAGGGAGATTTGAGGGAAACGAAACACAATAGACCCGTCCATGTGAAGACAAAACACTAATTGAAATTCATTTCTGCCATTCCTTACACTTTTATCTTTTATTTTCCAACCTCAGCCCTCCCTCCAGTCACCCAAAGAAAGCATCATTTCTGCACGGAAACCTTTCCCATTTTGAAAATCAATGTCCCCGCTGTGTGTTTGAGCGTGGAGGAGGACACGAGAACATGAAGGGAAAAGGAATAAAACCCCTCCCTGTACATGAATCATAAACATGAACATGAATGGAGGTTATCGCTGCTCTATGAACGTTCTCAAAGATGGGACATGGAGGAGTTTTCAAGACTTAAAGGGGAAAGAGGAGATTTATTTAGATACCTACAGGTACGGGACTATCTGATGAAAGAGGTGAACATTGATCCTAAAATAGATCTGAATGGTTTTATTTAAATTACAGTGGATTCATATCAGCGGGGCAGATCTCAGGTCATCTCAGCCTTCTATGAAGCCTCAGGAGAGAATAGAGGAGCTCAACACTAGACATCCAAAACAAACAGATGGAATCAGAGCTAAATATAGAAGTTCAGACCAAGAACGGTATAACATGTGAACAACACAGTTTACCACTACTTCTACTACCACTACTAGTACTACTAGTACCACTACTAGTACTACTACTACCACTACTAGTACTATTAGTACCACTACTAGTACCACTACTACCAATACTACTACCACTACTACTACCACTACTAGTACCACTACTACCACTACTATTACCACTACTACTACCACCACTACTACTACCACTACTAGTACCACTACTAGTACCACTACTACTACTACTACTACTACCACTACTAGTACTACTACTACCACTACTAGTACTACTAGTACCACTACTACCACTACTAGTACCACTACTAGTACCACTACTAGTACCACTACTACTACTACTACTACTACCACTACTAGTACTACTACTACCACTACTAGTACTACTAGTACCACTACTAGTACCACTACTACCACTACTATTACCACTACTACTACTACTACCACTACTACCACTACTATTACCACTACTACTACCACTACTATTACCACTACTACTACCACTACTATTACCACTACTACTACCACTACTACCACTACTACCACTACTACTACCACTACTATTACCACTACTACTACCACTACTACCACTACTATTACCACTACTACTACCACTACTACCACTACTACCACTACTATTACCACTACTATTACCACTACTACTACCACTACTACCACTACTACCACTACTATTACCACTACTATTACCACTACTACTACCACTACTAGTTCACGAGGATGAAGAGAGTTTGGATGGAAGAATCTTACTAGATTCTTCATAACACGGTAAATCAGAAGCAGACAGCTAAAGAGCCAGCAGCCATCCCCTCCGTCCTCTGGAGCTGCACTAAACTAAAACCTTTCTGGAATAATGTAAATGTAACTATTAATGACATTATGGGATAGGCTAATTGATAACAATAGTGCTGTGATGTACCGAGGGAACATCGAGGAGGTTGTAGATGGAGCAGATGGAACATGGAACATGATGCATGTGTTGTTAGAGAACATGTTTAACTGATTTCATTAAATGTTGTACTGTTTGCTGATTTTGTTAAGTGTTGTATTGTTTGTTGGATTCTGTACAGATGTTCATGATGTTCATGATGTTCATGATGTTCATGATGTTCAACCAGGAGCTGAAAATGCAAACTAAATATCAAAGTTTAAAAGAAGACAGAAGATGAATGGAGGTGAGAGGAGAACTGTCCGTGGTGCTGAAAGCGTTCAGCAGCGTGCCGGCAGCAGAGGGACGGCTCTGTGGGAGGTGGGGACTAATCACCACGTTCCACAGGGAATACGGGCCTTCAGGGAAGCCTTTAAGGAATTATAATAACTCATTCTCAGGAAACTCTCCTTTATGACCCACTGAGGGAAATGAGCATGAGCTACAAGGCAACTGTCCACTCACATTAAAGAGGAGCGTCGTCCTCACAGACGCATCTAAGCTTCATTTAAATGCTAATACGATTCATGGGCATACAGTATGTGCCGGGATATGTGGAGGACTCGTATGAATGCTGATGAATTACAAATGAATGATGATGTGTGGAGAGACTTCACCTGGCCTCTCTCCAGAGCCGGTGGTCAGGCAGTCTGGCACGCCGGCCTCACAGACTAGCCTGCTGAGATCTGGATGGCCTTCAGATCTGCCTGATTGGCTCGAGCAGCCTGACACCTTTTTTTTTTCACAGCCGTTATCTGCTTCCTCATTGGTGCTGCAAAATGTCTCTAGTCTGTGGTTGGCTCCGCTTCAAACTGGGATGTCAGGGGATGGAGCTGTGAACACGACCAGAGCTCAGTGGAACTCTGGCAGAGTGCCCACGCTACGGCAGTCAGACACAGAGACAAACACAAACACACACACACACACACACACACACACACACACACACACACACTCACTCACTCACACTCACACACTCACACATGCAGCAGAAGTCTAACACCCTGTCTGCTACACACAAAGCACCGATGCTCCGAGTCTCACAGCTGAATTCCACTGATGTTCTGCACAGAAATCCTCCGTCTGTGAACACAAACATGCTTAAACATTCCTGACGTTTTGCACATCTGAGTCACTATGAAGGACCTCGTCCTTTAGTTCGCCCCACAGCGAGGAGGGCGACACACCGAGAGTCACAGAGGTTCCTGGTGTGTCAGGCTGATAGTATGAGGCTGGAGGAGGAGATGGCATCTTTGGGGGAAGGGAGGTAATTTAGCACAGTCAGCTCAGCATTCAGATGAGATCTGTTACCAGCTGTGTGTATCTGAATACAGATGTGTGTATGTACACGTGATGATGCATTCATCTGAGTGAGGATATCTCATTAGTATATTGACTTTCAGCGTCCTTTTTAAATGGCGTATCTGACAGTGAAACATGAGTGTGTGTCTTTGCAAAGGTTAACCACCAGGTGGCAGACGCTGGCTCTGCATGGTCATAAGAGTCTCCACTGTGATCTCAGCTGCTCACGTACACATCCGTGCATGCTGATGTGCAGCCACATACACAGTTAGTGTGTTTTCCTATTCCTGCTGAAAACACACGAGTCATATGAGACTGAGTAGAATGTATTAGCTTCCACGTAATCATCTGACTGAGTAGAATTCACTGTAACATACAATACACAATCAATTCACCAGGACGAAGCAACAGCTGATCAATACATCCCCGATAATGTTTAATAATGTGCTGTAAGACTGAGGACCAGTCGGAGAGCTCTCCGATCAGATAGTCTGATGTAACAGGATCACTCAGTGCGTGCTAATGTCTCTGATTGCTTTTCAGGTCTGTAATAATAATTCCTGTCACACTTCAATTAATTAAACCTGAGATGCATACGAGACTGATTGTTTTCATCCCTAATTAAATAGAATCCATGAAAAAGGAGCGATGCAAGAAGAGCACATCTATAATTCCTCTTCATTGTTCTGTTATCATCTCAGAAACAATGCAAATTAACTCTTCACTCCCATCAATTTATCTCTAGACAAACTAAAGGCTTAACGACTAAATGAGCATGAACATGTGAAGAGCGAAGCTGCTGGGTGGAAACCTCTAAAGCAAACATTGAACCTGTGAACTTTGTCTTTAACTGGCCGGAGAGAGCACCGACTCTCTGAACGTTCATCAAGGCTGTTGAACGCCGCTGTACGGTTCATCATTACGGGGTTGAGTGTGTGTTCGTCAGACGGCCGTGGGCTCAGTGGTATAGACAGCCTCGGTTAATTATCAAGTCAAATTTTGACCCTGTGACCAGAACACCCTTCAGAGAATCAGTGCAAGAGCACATGTCAAACAAATAAAGCTTTCCCTGTGTAATTGAATTTCCTCGCAGGAGGCCAATCTGGTAGAAAACAGCAGAAAATGGAAAATGTCGACACTCCACGTCGTTCTCTGAATATCACAAGGACTCCGCACTTCAAACTTCCCCCACTATGAAATTCTCTCTCATTCCTCTTTTCTGCTCCGTTTTAACTCCAGTTTGATGTATTTTCTCAGACTGAGGGCGAGTGGTCATTTCCTTCTTTCACTTCAAGAAGAAGGTACAATAATCGTGAACGTGTGCAGAAAATTAAAGGTGTTCTGGAGCAGCTCGTTACCGCGCAGAGCTCGTTACCGCGCAGACCTCGTTACCGCGCAGAGCTCGTTACCGCGCAGACCTCGTTACCGCGCAGAGCTCGTTACCGCGCAGAGCTCGTTACAGGGATTCAAGTGTTGCCTCGTTAATACACAGACAGACAACAGTACAACAGTACAATCAGTCAAAATGTAATGTTTGCTTCAAATGTAAGTGGGTGGAGGAGGAAACATTGAGCCATTGTGAGAAAAATACAAAGGAACATGCAGACACGGTCAGTCACACAGAGATAAATCAGACTGGAGACATACAACGATCAGCCATAACATTAACAACATCAAGACCACTGACAGGTGAAGGGAATAACATTGATTATCTGGTTACCATGGCACCTGGCAGTGGGGGGGATTTTAGACAGGAAGTGAAGATTTTGAACTTTGAACTTTGTGTTGGAAGCAGAAAAATGTGCCAGCGTAAGGATGACCAGCGTAAGGATGTGAGTGACTTTGACAACAAGGGCCAGATAGTGCTGGATAGACGACCGGGTCAGAGAACTGCAGCTCTTGTGGGATGTTCCCGGTCTGCAGTGGTCAGGACCTACCAAAAGTGGTCCAAGGAAGGAGAACCGGTGAACCGGAGACAGGGTCAGACCCGAGGATCATTGATGCACGTGGGGAGTGAAGGCTGGCCCGTGTTGTCTGATCCAATAGAAGAGCTACTGGAGCTCAAACTGATGAAAGAGTTAATGCTGGTCCTGATAGAAAGGTGTCAGAACACACAGTGAGGAGCAGTTTGTTGGTACGGGGACCGGTCAGGGTGACCTAATGTTATGGCTGATCGATGTAGTTAGAAGACATAGACATCGTAACATTGAAGATTATAAATAGATTGTGTGCTTTTTGTTCAGAGCTTTTTGGTTAATATTTTCTCCTAACTGTCACCCAGCATCATTTCAGACCGTTTATGAATCCAGAACAAGTGAAAATGCTGTTTGTATGATGGAAACTTCATCATCTCAGTGAGTGTTCAGAGGACATTCAGAACAGGTAGCCAAGCAGCATCACGCCAGCTCAGCTTGTTTGCCAGCTAGAAGACTCTCTCCACATGACAGTGAAATAAGTGCAGTTCTTCTGAAGACGAGTGTCCCCGGTGGGAATGAAACCGCTTCCCCACAGCAGTGTTGGTGCCATCTGTACCCACCGAGCTGCACTACACCTAACGCTGAGATGAAGTCTCATCCCAACTCTCCACTGCATTCTACATTCCTCCAGCTTCTGATCTGCTTATCTTAAAACACGTTCCTGTGTTAAATCCCCCATGTTGATCCAGTCTGTTCCAGTGGAAAACATCGATGACATGTTGGTGATAAAGCTGCATTTAGATGAGGTGACACACTCACAACGCCTACTATGAGATCTGCTTACAATGTTCTCTACTTTTTAATATATCTGTGTATTCTCTGTATGAGTTATCACATATGAAATACATTTAACATCTCATTTCATTAATATATGTCTCATAATCTGTCCTGTGGCTGTTTCTCCTACAACAGAGGTCAGCAACCTGCGTCGCTTCAGCTCCTCCTCAGCGGCTCCCTGTGGACTTTTAAAAATGGAAATGAATAACTGTTCTTTGTTTACGTTTTCATTTTTATTTATCATTGTTGTAGGTCTATGGTACGACGGTACGACGGAGTATTAGGGCCTCATTGAAGAAAAAAATAAATCTGAGATTTAGAGAATAAAGTCATAATATAATGAGAATAAAGTCATAATATTATAAAGTAGTAATTTTACGTGTTATTTTCTTTTTTTCTCATAAAGTTATGATTTTTATTTTCACAATATTACAAATTTTTTTTGCGTAAAGTTCGGACTTTATTCTGGTTACTAATACTCCGGAGCACATTTGCACTTTGGTCCTCACTGCATTAGACTTAAAGTATATACTATATACTTAAACTATAAGCTTTTTTTTTGCCTAAAATGTCTCGTTTGATAGTAAAGGTCGCTGACCCCTGTCCTACAATTATCTAATTTCCACAAAGGGAACATTTAAGTTTCGTTTTCTTCTTAAACAACATACAGAAATGATTGGTCTGTGATATGATCCTGAATTATTACACCTTCTTTAGGTTATTTCAAAATAATAAAATCATTTGCCCAGTTTTGCACCAGACACCATTATTCTTCTAGCTTCTAAACTATTTAATATTCCAAAAATAAAATCTCATGTAGAGACTTGAATAAAATCCAAGTAAGAGGCCACTGTGATTTCAATGTGTTCAAAAATAGAACGGCTCTCAAAATTATCATAATCAAAATCTCTTTTGCTCTCACTGTCAACTCCACTTGACTCCTCTCCTGCCGAGCTGCAGCTGAGGTTGAAGAAGCACTGGAACATGATATTTGTGCATCTCAATCAGAAGACAGCATATATTTAGCTGGGCAGTTGCTCTTGCTCTACTGGACCCTTCTTTATTATTACTAAAATCATGTTGGCCTTTGAAAGGTACCAAAATGCCACTTGTGATTTGATATCAACTGTATTGTAATCATTTTTGCCACCACTGCTGACATAAATAGAACAAACACCAGGTATTAAAGGGACTGTTAGTAACTTCTTACACGTATAAATCATTGCTGGTCGGTGTCTCATGGTCTCTCGTGTGTCTACGCTGTTCAGACTCAGACTCCAACACAAACTCCAGTGAAGCACCAAAACCTCTTGGTTGTATCTAGTGAAGCTGTTAAACAGTGTTGGCCGCGGTCGGAGGACGCGGGGGAGACTGTAGCTTTGGTCTCCAGGACCGGAGTCTCTGCTGTACTCTGCTCCTCTGCTGCCTTCACTCACACACCACGCTCCTTCTCTCTCTCTCTCGCTCCACCTCTCACGTGCATGCTGCTCACTCCACACTGCAGAAGAGTTAGTTTAGCTCTGAGAATATCTAGTGAATGTTCAGTGGACGTTTGTGCAGAAATAACTGCTGCAGCTCCTCCAGACCAACAGAGGTTTCCCGTGTCTTGTGAAGTGACGGGGCTCCGCAGAGAGAAACGTTATCGTCTCCGACCAAAACTCCGGCGTCTCCCCCGTTCCCTCCGGCCGCGGTCGGGAGGCTGAGGCGGGAAAAGCCAACACTAGGATCAGCATTGATTCATGGAGAGACCTTGGTCTGGTCAGCTAACATTACTGCCAAGCAGCTGAAATATAGAGTGACGTTGTGCTTTTAGCTGACGTGTGTCTCCTCACTGTGTTGAGTGATGCTCCTTCATGTCTATGTAGAGCGAGCACAAGCGCCAGCAACAGGACGCTGACTTTAGTTGACTTAACGGCCACAGGTGAAGCTGTTAACAAGACATTTAGGATTCTTACATAGAGCCCCTTTAAAGAGTTGAAAAGGATTTGACTATCTCGAGAAAGTAAATTACATTTATAGACCCCCAAACCAATGTCGTCATTACAAAATAAAACATGCTTTATCCCTCAAAAAGCAACTTTCATTTACTATCAATCTGGACTATATCTGGTTCATGTGGCACTAGTTGTGTAATAAACGAGTTTCCTAGAAGTCCTGATGAATGAACAATAGAGAGTGAAACTGTATTAGAAGCATATAAAGTAATTACCAGGCAGTCTCTCACCTGTTGCTCCTCTCTGTATGAGGAGAGTCGCCTCGGCTCCAACAGGACACTCTTTGAGCATCTCCACCACTCGTCCGTGTCCAGCTGCAGCCACCGGCTGCTGGTTCACCTCCAGGATCAGGTCTCCCTCTATCAGCCCCGACGCTCCCTGTGAGCCCGGCTCCAGCACCTGGACCACAACAACACAGTTCATCCACCGTCACACAATCTGACCTGCTGTGACTTCATTCAGTGGTACCTTCCAATTCACACATTCACACAAAACCTCTATTGTCTACCAGAATTAATAAACTTGGATTGAACTTAAAATCTGCACATGGTTTATTTAAAAAAAAAAAAATCACTATTTTCCTCTTAATGCCTCGAAGTCATCTATTGTTGGTCCCTTAAAGCTGCAGTAGGCAGAATGTTTTTGGCATCATTGAGCAGACATCCCATAATAACCTTTCATCATATTGTAATTGAAGTGTTCTGAGAGGAAACTAGACTTCTGCTCCTCATGGCTCTGTTATCAGGCTTTAGAACATCTAGCCCGTGACGGGAGACTTTGACCAATCACAGGTCACTTCAGAGAGAGAGAGCGTTCCTATTGGCTATGCTCCGGTCATGTGACCGGAACTTGGCGTTCCTTCACCAGATTTCACAATGACGGCAGCGTCACAAACGTTCTCATGTTCCAGCTAAACCGTGCACTACAAGATGATTCTGAGAACATGTGAGGAGAGGAATAGGCATTAACGTAACAGAATATTGATTCATATCTGATCAGCGCTGCCTAGTTTCACCATCTGATCAGAGTTCAGAGTGATTGACAGCCGGCTCTCATAGACGGCAGCTGGACAGCAGACCTCAGATCAGCTCTCACTGCTTGTTTTCCTCCGGTCTGTGAAATCATGCAGATGCCGTTAGGAGCACCGGAGGACACCGAGGAACATGATTTTTTTCAGGTTACCTGTCTCATGCACTACTGTCACCATATAGAGACCGTTTTATAAAAATATATTTTTTTAATCATATTTGCTCTAAAACTTGCCTCCTGATGCTTTAAATCATATCTGTCAAAAAATCTAAAAGTTGGGTGAAATTATTTCAGCTTTTCCAAAACATGTTCATGAATTTTCTAGTTAGTGTTTAAAGGTTTAAAGTTTACTATTTTGACTTATTTTAAGATATCAACATGAAGATTGTCAAAAATCCTTGAAATAATGAAAAATATACCAGGAAGAAGAGCGATTACTAAACTTCACAGGCAGATTATTACTTCAGAGAATAATACATCTTGAATGATGAACATAAAACAAATGACTTGTTTAGACAGATGTTTTTTTTTTTTGTAGTGCAGATGTTTTAGTCTACAAATACAACAGGGATGAGAAATAACATCTGTCACATCTCATCTTCTCTGATTGATCTGTTCCTTACAGTCAGGCTGGTGATCAGTAATCAGGTCTCTAGTCTGGTCTCTAGTCTGGTCTCTGGTCTGGTCTGCACCCTTTCATTTCTGGACTATTCATCGTCTACTAAGTAAACTCAGATGATCCCGATACGTCACCTGTTTTACTCGCTGACCAGTAGGACTGTCGGCGATGGTGAACCCGAATCCCTCCGGTCCTTTCACCATAGTAACTGTCAGAAGCTCCGCCCCCTGTGCTGTCACCCCAGCGACTCCTGCGGTCCCCGAGGAGGCCATGGACACGTTGTCGTCGTGAGGCGTGAGCGCGGATGCCGAACCGGGTGTGGTGGGCGGCAGGGAGGAGCCATCCAGATGTGTGTCCCCGGGGTGAGGGGCTCCGGCCTGGGCCAGAGCCTGAGGAGGCAGCTGGGAGCTCAACGACAGATACTCCAGGTACGGGTCGTAGCTGCCGCGGCCGTTCACCACCAGGGGGCGGTGCTCCATACCGATGGGCGTCAGGGAGGCGCTCGCCGCGCCGCTCGGGTCCTCGGGGTCAAAGGGCAGAGGATAACCTCGACAGAGCACGAGAGTCACGCTCTGACCGATCGGTACGGACTGGAAAAGCTTGACCACGTCGGCGTGCGTGGTGCCGAGAACACAGATGTCATTAATGTAGACGATGACGTCACCTGAGGAGGAAGGAGACAGGAAGGACACGCCAGCTTCAGTCACACTCACTCTACAGTAGGGGGTCGCGGTATACTGGTTTTGCGGTATTAAAAACATGAAAATAGTAATATTGTGTAAATAATCTAGCCACGATATATCGTGTTTAACAACAGCCCCGCCCTGGGGCCACGACGTACTGAGGACAGTCCGCCCCGGTGACGCTTTGTCCACAGCCCCGGAAAGCACCTTCGCCCCGGGCCTTTCCAAGCCGACCTAGAGCCGGTTGTGCCGCACCGCCTCATATGCGGGACTCCCTCGCCTGCCGTGTGTCGCTCACACCCTCCAGCTGGCTGTTAACGAGGGTCTTTTGGCTCAGAGAAGTACTCGTATCGGTACTCGGTATCGGAGAGTACCCAAATGGAAGTACTTGTACTCGGTCTGATATAAAGTGGTATCGGTGCATCCCTAATATATTCTATTAGTTTATTCAGTTCAGACTCACTGCCATGTAAAATACACTGGTATCCGTCGTTTTGGAAAGAAAACAAACAAACGTTGGACCGAATAAAGTTAAAGATGTATTTTAAGTGATTGCATCATTATTTTTAATGATATCGCGATAATATGGTTATCGTGTTTTTCTTTTGCCACGATCATCGTATTGAGAGAATTGTATATGGTGACAGCTCTTCACTACAGTATGCTACATATTACACAGATCACATGATCTGGTCTCAGGGGTTCATGTAAACATACCGTGCTGCAAAAACACAACTTGTCACCGTCTGGTGCCATTAATGTCAAATCTGGGTGGTATCAGGACGTGCAGTAGCAACACAAGAAGCACTCTGTCCTTCTAGGAATATAATATCAGCTCACTGCCACTGCAGGCGATCTACAAGTGGCTGTGTGAGACAGCGAGGTGAGAGAGAGAGACAGGGTCAGTGTCTCGGTGTGTCTCTGTGAATATGACAACCATCTGGTGCACACTGTCATGTACACAGACTCTAATCATGAAAATCTCAACTATTTAAATGGATGCAGTCACAAGTAGTAACAGCTCTGAGTCTCGGCTCATGCATGATGCATGATGATGTTGCATCTCCCCGTTAAAGGGACTGTTTGTAACTTCTTACACGTATAAATCATCCGGGTCGGTGTCCCATGCGCGCTCGCGTGCGTGTTGTCTCTACGCTATCTAATTTCCTCACTTCACTAAATGTTATATTCATGTTCACGTTACAAGGTGGCTCGATGACATCGTTCCTGAGAACCAATAACAACGAGGTGACACTCCGTCATCTCTGCTGGAGTTTGAATGTGCAGAAAGTTTATGGATTTCAGCTTTAAAGTCACAGCCCCATGACAAATCCTCTATTTCACACTTCTGGAAGCACTCTCTGTCACACATGCACACATGCAGACTCGCACACTCCCCAGAGCATGTGCACGCAAATTAACACACACCATACATGTCACATGCACTATCATACACAAACCCTAAGAGCAATGCTGCACAGCTCAAATAGGCCAGCTAATCTCAGCCAGGGAGTGCCTCTGTGTGTCTGTGTGACTGTGACTGTGACTGTGTGACTGTGTGCATGCCTGAGTGAGTGTGAATGTGTGTGCACATGCACATGTGTGAGCAGCTCTGGCAATGTCACAGAGCAGAGCAAGTTGGAGAGAGAGAGAGAGAGAGAGAGAGAGAGAGAGAGAAATCAGAACAGAGAGAGAGAGGAGAGGGCTGACAGACCAGGATAGAGGGATGAAGAGAGGAAAACTAGAGAGGTAGAAAGAGAAAGAGGATGTGAATCTACGGAGGCTGAAAGCAGAGGAGAAGTGTCAGATGACATGGTTAGATAAGGAGGCATAATAAAGGGTAAGCCAGAGAGACAAAGAGAGAGATGGAGATAAAATAGAAAGAGATGGATTCCAGATAAAAGAGAAACTGATAGCAGAGGGAGAGACGTGAAGGCAGAGAGCAGGAGCCGGGAGGAGGAAGGAGGATTCCCGGCTCCGAGATGAGCTCTAAATGAGCAGTTTAGACACCAACCGAGTCAGGCAGGCAGGAGGCCAGATAGCAGGTTCAGAGAACACATGGAGCCTCAACCAGCAGCTCCTCATCTGAGCATCACTATAGCCCACTAGACTATAGACCACTAGACTATAGCCCACTATGACTATAGACCACTAGACTATAGCCCACTATGACTATAGACCACTAGGACTATAGCCCACTAGGACTATAGCCCACTATGACTATAGACCACTAGACTATAGCCCACTATGACTATAGACCACTAGACTATAGCCCACTATGACTATAGACCACTAGGACTATAGCCCACTAGGACTATAGCCCACTATGACTATAGACCACTAGACTATAGACCACTAGGACTATAGACCACTAGGACTATAGACCACTAGACTATAGCCCACTATGACTATAGACCACTAGACTATAGACCACTAGGACTATAGACCACTAGACTATAGCCCACTATGACTATAGACCACTAGGACTATAGCCCACTAGGACTATAGCCCACTATGACTATAGACCACTAGACTATAGACCACTAGGACTATAGACCACTAGGACTATAGACCACTAGACTATAGCCCACTATGACTATAGACCACTAGGACTATAGACCACTATGACTATAGCGCACTGTGACTATAGCCCACTAGGACTATAGCCCACTATGACTATAGACCACTAGACTATAGCCCACTATGACTATAGACCATTAGGACTATAGACCACTAGGACTATAGCCCACTAGGACTATAGACCACTAGGACTATAGCCCACTAGGACTATAGCCCACTATGACTATAGACCACTAGACTATAGACCACTAGACTATAGCCCACTATGACTATAGACCACTAGGACTATAGCCCACTAGGACTATAGCCCACTATGACTATAGACCACTAGACTATAGACCACTAGGACTATAGACCACTAGGACTATAGACCACTAGACTATAGCCCACTATGACTATAGACCACTAGGACTATAGACCACTATGACTATAGCGCACTGTGACTATAGCCCACTAGGACTATAGCCCACTATGACTATAGACCACTAGACTATAGCCCACTATGACTATAGACCATTAGGACTATAGACCACTAGGACTATAGCCCACTATGACTATAGACCACTAGACTATAGCCCACTATGACTATAGCCCACTAGGACTATAGACCACTAGGATTATAGACCACTAGGACTATAGCCCACTATGACTATAGCCCACTAGACTATAGCCCACTATGACTATAGCCCACTAGGACTATAGACCACTAGGACTATAGACCACTAGGGCTATAGACCACTATGACTATAGACCACTAGACTATAGCCCACTATGACTATAGACCACTAGGACTATAGACCACTATGACTATAGACCACTAGACTATAGCCCACTATGACTATAGCCCACTATGACTATAGACCACTAGGACTATAGACCACTAGACTATAGCCCACTATGACTATAGACCACTAGACTATAGCCCACTATGACTATAGCCCACTAGGACTATAGACCACTAGGACTATAGACCACTAGGACTATAGACCACTAGACTATAGACCACTAGACTATAGCCCACTGACTATAGACCACTATGACTATAGACCACTAGACTATAGCCCACTAGGACTATAGCCCACTAGGACTATAGCCCACTAGGACTATAGCCCACTATGACTATAGACCACTAGGACTATAGCCCACTAGGACTATAGCCCACTATGACTATAGACCACTAGACTATAGCCCACTAGGACTATAGACCACTAGGACTATAGCCCACTATGACTATAGACCACTAGGACTATAGCCCACTAGGACTATAGCCCACTATGACTATAGACCACTAGACGATAGCCCACTAGGACTATAGCCCACTATGACTATAGCCCACTAGGACTATAGCCCACTAGACTATAGCCCACTAGACTATAGCCCACTAGACTATAGCCCACTACGACTATAGCCCACTAGGACTATAGCCCACTAGACTATAGCCCACTAGGACTATAGCCCACTACGACTATAGCGCACTATGACTATAGCCCACTAGGACTATAGCCCACTAGACTATAGCCCACTAGACTATAGCCCACTAGACTATAGCCCACTACGACTATAGCCCACTAGGACTATAGCCCACTAGACTATAGCCCACTAGGATTATAGCCCACTAGGACTATAGCCCACTACGACTATAGCGCACTGTGACTATAGCGCACTATGACTATAGCCCACTAGGATTATAGCCCACCAGACTAAAGCCCACTACGACTATAGCCCACTAGACTATAGCCCACTAGGACTATAGCCCACTATGACTATAGCCCACTAGGACTATAGCCCACTAGACAATAGAACCACTATGACTATAGCCCACTAGGACTATAGCCCACTAGACTATAGCCCACTAGACTAAGGTTTAAATGGTATGTTTCTGTAAAAGCTTATAAATTAATCTGTGTACCCTGGAGGACCCGGAGAACCTCTGGGACACTCTTTAGTGTGTTATTCTGCATGTCAGACTGTAAACTGATACTTCTGATGAGAGGGTGGTTCTGTACAGGACAGAGGGCGTCGTTTCCTGTACAGATTGTAAAGCCCCCTGAGGCTAATTTGTGTTATTGGGCTATACAAATAAAACTGACTTGACTTAAAGCTGCAGTAGGCGGTATATGTTTGGCATCATTGGGCAAAAAATCCCATAATAACCTTTCAGCATATTGTAATTCAAGTGTTCTGAGAGAAAACTAGACTCCTGCTCCTCCTCATGGCTTCCTCTGTTTCCAGGCGTGAAACACTGATTATTAACCTTATTAACCACTAAGTCACTAAGGAAGCCATGCTAGACTGCATTACTGTGTGGATGTTACAGACTCGTGGTTTTATGACTCAAAGCAGAAACAGAAGAATAGTAAAAGTAATTTCATGGCACTACCTGTGTATATCTTTGATCACTGGTGCTACTGTAGTGATATTGCACCTGCTGTAAAAGCAGAAATGAATCTCCTAATGAAGTAGGTGTTGTGTGGGCTGGTGTCAGTTATAGCCAATCAAATCAGTTCCTCTCCATTCCCATTAAAAGCAGAACGTTATAGTGCACTCAGAGGACAAAGAGTGTGCCGAGAGGAAACTGAAGTCCTTGTCTGGGACACTCGGTGCTACAGATGAATTAAGATGAATTGATATTACCACTGAGTTATTCCTTTCTCAGATGTGCTTCAACATCGCTGCAATTTTGTTCAAATCATTGATACCATTTATTAGTTAAAGAAGAATTTCATAAACTGCGCTCGAGTTATATTTGTGAAAGATTCAAAAACACTCAAACAGCTAAAGACTAAAAGCTGGCAACAAGAACGGACCATAAGGAGGAAGAGAAGAGGCCTCGGCCTTCATGAGGCAAACTTATGGTTTTAATGAATAAAGAGAGTTATTTCTGTTCTACAGAGCGTAAGTGTTGTTTCTCCTTTTGTATGTTGTTAATGTCCATCTATTGTTCATGTCTTGGTAGGTGAAAGTTTAAGGGAGCCTGTTGGTAGCCTGGCCATGAACTGATGAAAACAACCATTTCTTTAAGTTGACAAAATCTTTATAGCACATGGTAGGGATGTCCATAATTAACCGTTCAACTGTTAACCCACATTAAGCATTTTAACGGATTAACGCTATCAGTTAAAGCGGTTAAAATAAATATTAACAATTTACTCAAAAGCTGAGCGGCTCAGAGGAGCGGCTCGTCTCTTTAAGGAGAAAAGCTGGTCCACCTTAACAGCCCACCTTAAGAGGCGGAGCCGGAGTTGCAGGATACAGGAAGTAGGCTCCGGTCTCTCCGGCTCTCTTGAGTGGAGCGGAGGAGTTGTAGTTTCATAGCATTTATTCACCAACAAATAAACTGAACACACTGCTACACCTACGATCACAACTAGAACGCCACCAACAACCTCACACTCACCACCAACACACACACAGTCTGTTGGAAACTCACTAAAGTTACGCAGACTACGTGTGGCGGCGACGGCGAGCACGAAGCCTCCGGCAACGCTAGAGCTGCTAACGTAGCACAAACACACACACGGTCTGTTGGACACTCGCTAAAGTTCCGCCGGGCAGACACACAGCTGACAACCTGCTAAACTAAACTAAATGTGCAGTGGAGACTTTTACTGGGAAAGTGGCTGCATGTCCGCGACACTACACGCAGCATCGGAGCTGCTAAGTTAACGCTCCCGGACGCTGAACTGGAGACAGTGAACGCAGCATCGTAGCTGCTAAGTTAACGCTCCCGGACGCTGAACTGGAGACAGTGAACGCAGCATCGTGGCTGCTAAGTTAACGCTCCCGGACGCTGAACTGGAGACAGTGAACGCAGCATCGTGGCTGCTAAGTTAACGCTCCCGGACGCTGAACTGGAGACAGTGAACGCAGCATCGTGGCTGCTAAGTTAACGCTCCCAGACGGTGAACTGGAGACAGTGAACGCAGCATCGTGGCTGTTAAGTTAACGCTCCCGGACGGTGAACTGGAGACAGTGAACGCAGCATCGTGGCTGCTAAGTTAACGCTCCCAGACGGTGAACTGGAGACAGTGAACGCAGCATCGTAGCTGCTAAGTTAACACTCCCTGACGGTGAACTGGAGACAGTGAACTTAATATCTTTTTAATGGGAGAGAGAGATCAACTATTGAGACACTCACATGTTATAATAATATATTGGCTTTGTCTTTTGAGAGAATTTATAGTACTTTTTATATTGAATTCATCATTAAATCACTGAAGAGACACAAACAGACTGTGGTGATGTGATTCTGGAGGTCCATGTGGGTGACCTTTGCCAGCTAAAGCCATAAAACTAACTAAAGCACTAATGCTTATGCTAAGAAATATTGGGTTTGGCAGAGGCATAATTACACTGCAGCACCAAACCGTACTGGATCCTGACACTCTCCTGTGCTCCCCTGGTCTTTCAGGTACCACAGATGTTGACAGAAATGACCCAACAGGCAGGTAAAAACCTGCTGGAATGAAACTGAAAGCAAAAGGTCTTCGCACTTGATCTGCTTTGGCAGGAAATGAAGGTCCATAATGTTGAGGTGTCAGAATAATGAGGCTGTGCTTAAGCATTTCTATAAATACAGTATAACAGTATCAGCGGTGACGGCGGTGACAGCTTCTAGTTTGTTTAAACCTCAATTTACTTCTCAGCCGGTTGTCACAATTCTGCGTCGGTACACATAATTACCTGTGTCCATCTTTCCGTCCTGAGCGGCGGGTCCGTCCGGTATTACACTCTTCACTTGCAGGAACTCGTCGGGCTCGTCGCCTCCGATGATCGTGAATCCAAATCCCATGTTGCTCTTCTGCAGGGCTGTGGACAGGAAGTTCCCCTTCAGCTGGGTCGGGTCCCTCGTAAACAACGGTTTCTCTGAAGGGACAGAAGGTTTCGATATTTTAGATACGCTTGGTATGTAAAAACCATTTGGTACATTTGGTTTGTCACATTATGTTTGCTTGAGATGAAAGTTTGAAATGATCTTTTCAGGGCTGAATGAACCGTTTGTACATTTCTCTTCTGAATGCAAAAGCAGCAATAAAGACACATTTGCCTTAATTCCTGATAAGATGACTCATTGGACATATGCATATGTCTTCCCTCAGATGAAGCCGTACATTATGTGCTGGTCTAGTACGTCCTGATACTCAGATTAGCCCACTAGGGGCCTCAGGGCGAGCATGTTCTCTGTCCCACGCACTGCCAGCCATCTCCATTCGACCCTGTACATTGTGACATTGTGCATCTGCCCCGTCAAATACTCATGAAACGGCCCGTTCTATGAGAGATGGGTTAGAAATGCTCAATATGAACAATATGTACAACAGGGAATCTATCAGCACACGGGTTTCGGGGGCTTCGCTGGCCTGAAGATCAGGGCATGCACCCGTGTGTCTTTTCTGCAGTCCTTGCATTTTCATATTTGTGCAGCTCTGTGAGTAGGTCAGCATGTTCTGAGTTTAGTGCTGCCCATACTGTAGTGTTTCATGTGTACCTCTGTATATAGTGGGCAGTGGTAGAGCTGAGAGTCCCTGGCTCTGCATCTGCCTCTGCTGCTCCAGACGTCTCTTGGCTTCCAGGACTGGGTTCTCAAACTGAGTCCTTCGATTGATGTGACTGAAAATACAACGCATCGTTCAAAGCTTCAAGCCAGAAATACCAATCCCACAATGCAGTTCTGCATTCAAAATGTTACCAACGTAAAAAGGAGTTTTCAGTCAAATGCACTTAAGAACCAAAAGTGTTCATTCAGAACTATGGTGCCTCTCAGTGTGTTAAATCGTTGACGCATTTAAACCTCTGATAAAACCATCGATCTCCACACTCGACACTCATTTATCGTTCCCGATCCGAGTCGACTCCCTACGACGGCCGTGTCGGGCTGTAATCGGGCTGATATGGTGTAGTCTGAACCGGGCATTAGTCATGCATGTGAAATGTTATTCCCAAAGTAATTTGTAACTACAACCAAATGTTGTAAGAAATATAAATAATAAGTTAAGCAGCAAGATCCCACAGCTGTCCTCTCAGTAACTCTTATTTACTTCTCAGCTTCAATTACAGCTAAGTTGGTTTAGACTACAACAAAATCAAATGTACTTCCAAATTAAACAATTACACTCTTTTGACCAGGCGAGCTGTTTCTATCAGCAGCGTTCTCTAGATGAGCCACACAGACGAGCATTTCACTGCACAAGTTAAATGAGCAGTAAGACATGAAAAAGAAATGAGGATTTAGTCATTTATAATTCATAACGAGGCGTTGTAAACCATAAAAATGCATTTCCTGTTTCACTACAGAGCAACCGAGTTAAGCCGAGTCACCAGGGAGACTTACTCTACGTAGTAGCTGCCGTAGATGGGGTCATCTATCTTCTCCCAGCCATAGGGCAGCTCTGAGAGGAAGGAGAAAACAGACGAGGGAAATGAAGTCAGTTTATGCTGAGAGCGGGAGAGGGAATGTAGACACTAAATTGAACCACTGAGGGGAGACAACATGAATCTCAGGGCTCACAGCTAGACGCTCCCAAAGTGCTCCCTTAATAGACAGACAACACTTCGATCTGCAGCGGTGGCTTCTTCACGGAGACACGAATCACAACACAGACATCAATACCGAGCAGGACGGGAGGAAGAGAACATTTAAATCGTCTGACACATCTCATCCCGCCTTCTCTTTCTTTCAGTCTCTTCCTTTTGTCGTGTGCACAAATCCTTCAAGGCCCGATTCCTTCACCGTACTACTTTGTGTTTGTCTCTTTTTTTCTTTCACCCACCCACTCGTTTTCTCCCTGGATGGCTTCCATGGCTGTTGTGTTAATTGTCTCCTCCTCTGGTTCTCTGTTCCCTCCTCACTTCATCCATCCCTTTGCTGATTTAGCTCTCCTCTGTCCATCGTAAAAAAGATCTGGGTCAAGGCTCTGCTGAAATTGCCGTTCTCTATAGGCTGTATTATTCTAACTTTTCACTGACACTCACACACCATACTCAGAGCGCTATAATGAGCTCCCTCTGCCGGTGTATGCAACATTCAGGATGTTTTGGTTTTCAGTTTTAACATTCAGCTTTCACTCAGGCATAAGGAACACAACAAGGGGATCGACCTCGCACTATAAGACTTTACATACCAAAATATACCCCCAGTAACCGTCCATCTGCCCGAGCTGCTCCCCTCCCACTCAGACATATACACTAGAAATACAGCACTTCTGATTAGCATTCATCAGCAAGCGCTCTTGAAAGGTTGATCTTCCTACCTCATATTAATTCATCCTCATGTCTTGTATTAAAGAGTCTAATTCGTGAAATTCATGACTATGTCCATAGATGGGTATTTTCCACGGGGAAATAAAGCAAACCTGACGAACGTAGATGAATACTAGTGTCATACAGATTGAAAGAGATGACAAATACAAGGGACTCGGTTGACCCAGAGCTTATTACTGAAACACAAATACACAGACACGCGCACGTATATACACAACGACACACACACGCGCACGTATATACACGAAGACACACACACGCACGTATATACACAAAGACACACACACGCACATATATACACAAAGACACACAAGAACTGACAACCTTGGTGGTAGAAGAGGAGGTCTATGTGAGGAGAATACAAATACAATTTGTATTGAAAGGTGTGTGGTGATGGTGGCAGGTAAGGTGGAGAGTTTAGAGAAGTTTAGGTGTGATGCTTCAGTTTCAAACCTCACTACTATCACTACTATCACTATCACTACTACCACTACTATCACTACTATCACTACTATCGCTATTATCACTATTGTCACTACTGTCACTACTATCACTATCACTACTATCACTTTCACTACTACCACTACTACCACTATTATCACTACTATCACTATCACTACTATCACTATCACTACTACTACTATCACTATCACTACTATCACTACCACTACTATCACTACTATGACTATCACTACTATCACTATCACTACCACTATTATCACTACCACTACTATCACTACTATGACTATCACTACTATCACTA
>NC_051272.1:492238-507238 GCF_015220745.1 Sebastes umbrosus
TCTCCCCACATTTAGCGTTTATTCACCCTCCTTGCAGAATCTGACATCCTCTGCTTTCATGCATATTTCATCATTCAAAAACATGTCCATTAATGTGGGCATAAATGGAAAATTGCCTTTAAATTGTCACTTGGTGCACAGCGAGCATGCAGCAAGTGTAAACATGAGAAAACAGGCATCATAAAGAAGAGCTACAGGACACCGATAGTAACAGGGTGAGTAATGTAGAGCAGCATGCTGGATTAAACTACTGTATGTCCTTCTGTCATCCATGTGGCTGCTGAGCTGTTTATCCTGAAAAAGAATATTTCCTCGCAACTAAACCTGTTTCTGGAAGGCATCAATTCAAAGGTGCATCGAGAGGATGTGATGTGTCATCCAGGACTCTTACAAACGTTCTGCTAACAGCCTCTGATTCAAAAACCCTCTGCCAGAGGTGATCGCTTAAGCTTCCTTCAACCACTGCTTCCCCAAAGACAGAAGGAGGCGGACCAAAAGAGAAAAAGACAAAATCAACGTCACACAGCAGATCAACTGCAGGAAAATGGACAAAAAGAAAGAGAGAAACGGGAGGAGGCGGAGGAGACGGAGGGCAGTAAACATGACTCTCTCTCTCTCAGGACACAGATCTGCATTGCAAGGCAAAATGCAAAAGAAGATAACATATTATGTGTTTTAATCAGGTGGCAACCTCTGGTTCTGAGAAGTGAAGCCAATGCTGAAGAGCCTTAAACCTTCATCCTCTCTACCAGCCAGCAGGGGGCGACTCCTCTGGTTGTATAGACGTCTATGAGAGAATGAGAATACTTCTCTCTTGATTTATTCCCTCAGGAAACATTGTAAACATGAGTTTATATTTCAAGTCTTCTTCAATACAGCATGATGTTCATCTAGTAAATGACGGTTCCATTTAGAGTCAGACAGACCATAATGCAGGGGATGCTTTCACAGTGTGTTTTCAGTTACTGAAAGTTTAATTGTAATATTTCAAAAAATGTCTTATTCAGCGTTCGGTTGTACTTAGCTCCACCCACTCGCGTCACCTTTGGTTCCAAAAGGCTTCAAAGCGGCAGTCCATAAACCGATGGATGACGTCACGGTGACTACGTCCACTTCTAATATAAAGTCTATGACAGCGATTTTAATATGGTCAATCGCACGATACAGGTGTTGTCACTGACATATCTCACTTTCATCAGACAGATAGAAGAGACTAGGGTCTAATCTAAGGAAGGCAAATGACTTCAGAGAGCAGAAGAACAACTTACAGGTTCTGTTCATAAAACCAAATTCATCATCACATTGAGATGAATGCAAATACAATCAAACCTTGGAATATAACCTCACTCAACAATATGTCACATGATTCATTCCATACGTATGTCTAGAAGTAGGGATGCACCAATACCGATATCAGTATCGGGTATCGGGTCCGATACTGTGCTCATGTACTCGTACTCGCAAAACGGCTCCGATACAACGGCACCGATACCACTTCACGGTGGTGATCCCACCTAGGCCGGCGCACACCGGCCCTCACTTTCATTGCGCCACGGGGTTTTGCTGTCACCCTCTGACTCGCGCGTGTGTTAGACTCCTTGGTCCGTGTTTCAAGACGGGTCGGGTGGGTTGCAGACATCGCCGCAGACCCCTGGCTCCTTTTACATGGGCCGAGCCCCGATTTGGCGGCACGACGCGGTTGGGGCGCACTGAGGACAGTCCGCCCCGGTCGACAGTCGCACCGGGAGCAGGGGGCCCTGTCCCTCCGCGGCGGGGAGAGAGGGCGCAGTGAGCCCTTTGTCCACGGTGCGGCGAGGTCCGGGCGGGGAGCGCTGTAAAGCTGCGTCCGCTAGCCACCTTCACCCGAGCCCTTCCAAGCCGACCTAGAGCCGGTCGCGGCGCACCGCCTCGTATGCGGGACTCCCCAGCCTGCCGTGTGTCGCTCACACCCTCCAGCTGGCTGTTAACGAGGGTCTTTTGGCACAGAGAAGTACTCGTATCGGTACTTGGTATCGGCAAGTACCCAAATGTAAGTACTTATACTCGGTCTGAATAAAGTGGTATCGGTGCATCCCTAGATATATACTGTAGTTATAAATAGCATCCCAATCTAGAAGATTGAAGAACACTCTACTTTTGTTAATGTTGTTTTAAAACCTATAAACACAGAAGTGATCACAGACAGAAATAACAGAAAGTTGTTGCATTAAAACACAAATGAAGTGATCACAGTGATCACAGAGTGGCGCAGTCGACAGAAAGTTGGCGCCTGAACATCGCTGGCGTCGCTGAAAACTGATCTCTGCTCTGCCAAGATGAAGCTGAAGTACGTCGGCCATGTTTGTGAAAAGGTTTGTGAATTGACATCAGTAGTGTGTGTGTGTGTGTGTGTGTGTGTGTGTGTGTGTGTGAGTGTGTGTGTGTGTGTGTGTGTAGAGTGAGTGTGTGCAGAGCTGAGCGGTGTTATTAGAATTCCAGTCACAGTTCGGCCTTTTACTGGGCAGAGGAAGAGAGGGAGCGACGGAAAATGAAGGTGGGAGAGAAAAAGAGAGAGAGAAGAAAAATGAAAGAGGGGGAGATTGAAAGGGAGAGAGAGAGAGAGTGAGAGAGAAAGAGAGGTAGAGAGAGAGAGAGAGAGAGAGAGAGAGAAAGAGAGAGACGTGAGGTGAAGGAGTGCAGGGGGAGAATGGAGGAGAGAGAGAATTGAAGAGATGGAGAACAGAGGAGGAGGTAGAGAAGGTATTGATTCAGATCTCGCTCTGGTGAATCACATCACAACCTAATTCTGTGGACGAAGGCTGTGACAGCAGCAGGGATGTAATCACCTCATAGTTATATATCTGATCCACTGAACCACCACAGGAACTCTGCTTTATTTACAGGCTTCACATCAGCGCTGGACTCTAAAGTATTAAACACTGTTCTTCATTTTTAGTCGGTGAAATAGATTTTGAGTCATTGAGAAATTGAGTCCCAAACTTCTTCCCTCGGAGAACAGAAGCAAACACCTGTAGGATTGGATTGCTAAAGATGCTAAATGGTACTGGGATCCCAAGTTTCCCTAATGGAGTATTCTTTTAGCTTTTACATAGTTAACCCCTTAAATACCACCTGCTGAATACAACTGGGCTCATTTCCACTCATACTCAATTCATGCATTTCTCAGACTGTTCAGTGACCCCAGGATGCAGAAATACATTTATACTGCATTCAATAAACTGCATGTGATGATCATAAAGTGGGCATGTCTGTAAAGGGAGACTCGTGGGTACCCATAGAACCCATTTACATTCACTGATCTGGAGGTCAGAGGTCAAGGACCCCTTGGAAAATGGCCTCGACAAAATGTTGCCTAAATTGGGAGCGTTATTTAACCTCCTTCCAGAGTTGGTACCGATGGATTCATCAGGTTTTGTAGTTTCATATGATACCTTCACTCTAGCTCCATCCGAGCCTGCTACAACCTCCGAAAGACAGTCGGCCTCAAGTCGGTTGGGATCGTTGTCTTTTGATTTAATAAAGCCGTGCTCTATACTGAACTTTAAAGTCAACAAATCCAGCAGAAATACCAAAAGGAACAATGAACTGATCCTACATGCAAGTACCGTGTGCGTATCCTTACTCCTCCTCTGAGCCATAGACCCCCCTTGTTGTCTGAAAACTATTAAAAACACATAACTGTATGAGTCATTCAGTCCCACGTTCATCATCCTGCTGCTGTAAACACTCACTAGAGCCGGTGTGTTGTTTCTCTAATCTTAGATTTACCTCTTCAGACCTCTATCTTTAGTTCAACAGGTTGAGAGAGGAGAATCCCTCTCTGGTTCATCAGTCACTGCTCATGGACAGGCAGAGAACGTTAGAGAACACAAGTAAGCGCTGCTTCTGTTCAAGCGGTGCAAACCAACCAACGGACTACAGTCCAGCACCAAACCTGGATTTATTCAAAACTGAAAATATGATTGTGCAACCATTAAGTTACATTGGGAGAAAGATCTAGAGGATGTTTTACCTCAGGGGAATTTATGATTTATGTTGGCATGGCTGTGGTGGGACAGGGACACTAATACATTGATTGTGGAAAGATTTTGGGATGATGTCATCCATTTTTTAAATTCTATTTTATGTAAATATTCCAATCTCCCCTACAGGATGTTTACTGGGCAGTAAGGTAGACGGAATTGACTCTAATAAGATGCAACGTCTGATTGGACTAGTATGTCTCTCAGTGAAGAGGACAATAATCAAACTGGAAAGTGAGGAAACCTAACTGTTGGCTCGAGAAATAGCTGGACTTGGTCTCGATGGAACAAGCTGCTACGACTCTTCACAAACTGGACAGTGGGCTTGAAGGTCCTCGGACTTCAATCAGGTCATTCCTGAACACACCGCATTCTGTCGAGACACACACTCTGGAGTCTGACTGTCCATGAATAAATTATGTTCATGCTGAAATGACATGCAATGTGGAATGGATATTTTTGTGCGACTGCTGTCAGTCGGTGATATAAGTTCAGATGTTTGTTGTAACCCGTGATGCTCTGCACTCCCTGCCCCTTCTTTCTCTTTTCTTTTTATTTAGTTCTTTATTTTTGCTTTCCTTCTTGGTATCGTCATGTTATGTGTATGTACATATATGTATAATACATTTTTTGTTTTAAAAAACTGAAAATATTACCCAACAAATGCACTATACACAAAATGACTATATATCTGTGACATACATTTAAAGATTTACATCTTTAGGAGGACAAATGTGTTTTCAACTCAACTCTCCAGACGGGGTGGGGAAGTCAGAGAGTATTGAGACCAGAAGCAACAATTAGACAAATATCAGATGTCAGCCTTATCCTTAAAAACAGAAAACGATGTTTTAGTCCTGGAGTGATGACGTCTGGAGCAGAGGGTTATAGAGCCTTTTAATGAGGTGTAACAACTAACGTTTTCTTCATCCGAGTAAGAAGAGGCAGTGTAGATGTTTCATTTACCTGCATCCAGCTAATAGCTTTGTTTTGGGTGTTGCTTGTGTCTAGCCGACGGTTTCTTTTGTCTATGTTGATATTGTTCAGTAATAAATTACCACAGCAGATATTTGGTTATGAAGCATAAAAAAGAATATTGGATGAAATGATTACATTCCTCACGACTCATCCTGCTTCTACACTAATGATCACTTCTCAACAACAAATCTAAAAAAAGGTAAATTTATATGTGGAGTTTCTTCTTTCTGGATTTCAAACCCTCCTTTATGTGTTGGAGTACGCTGCCCAGAACCTGATGAGAACAGAGAGACCGGCTGCAGAGTGTTAAACACTTCAAACAACACAGTATTTCTGTGCTCTTTCTCTTGAGGGCGGTAAACACGCTGGAACAGTGAGTCAGGAACAGACAACACACAACACAGGTACACCAACAGCAGGAAACACAGAGACGACACACTTCAACAAACGGCCAAAAGATGAGCTCCACTCAGATGAACTAAAGCTACAGAACAACAGAGCAAACGGGCAAACGGGTCGATCACACTCACCGTCTTCTCGGCATTCTTCCGGTGGCTTGGCTTTCTTTGCGAGCCGAGGATCCAGCCACGATGTCGTCTTGGTGTTGTGACTGTCAATAATGAGAGGAAAGAGGAAAGGGAGGTCAGAGAGAGACTGACGGAGAAGATGAGAGCAAAGTAACACTAATGACCTGTACGGAAGAGTGTGTGTGTGTGTGTGTGTGCGTGTGTGTGTGTGTGTGTGTGTGTGTGTGTGTGTGTGTGTGTGTGTGTGTGTGTGTGTAGGGGCAGAGAGAAACAAGGGGATTTCTAAGGTAAACTAAATGACCATTAATCCACTAATTAGCCCTCAGACACTAATTAGAAAGGGTGAGAGGAGAGGGCACAAGTTTTTATGGCTGTGCATATGTGTGTGTGTGTGTGTGCGTGTGTGCGTGCGTGTGTGTGTGTGTGTTTGTGTTTGTCCAGTACGTCTGATTAGCAGCATTAAGTAACATCAATTATTCAGCACAGAGAACAGTGCTATAAGGTTTACACAGCCAGCCATACATAAAGAAAGTAGGTGCACTTTGTGAGCTGCATTACACTGGATTTGTTTTTAGCATTTTTATTACTTACAAGCATAATGTTATTCATTATAAACACTTAACCCCCCCGTAACAGCTGCACACACTGAGGAACACGCTGCTCTTCTTTCAGACTAAAATCATTTCTTTGTATTTTAAAGACTAGTCAGATAGAAATCAACGTGGCCAAGACTAAAGAATGAATCACGTGCTGCACAAAACAACACCTGATCACAGAGCCAGAGTCACTTGATGGTCGACATGTTGAAACTGTGGAACACTTTAAATACCTCGGTACAGTCCTGGACACCCAGGTCTTCTAAGGAAACTCAGTGTCCTCGGTGTCAGCCGGCAGATTTTAGAATTAGTGTACAAAACTATTGTTGAGAGTGTTTTAACCTTTCACCTTCCTGCCTGGTACGGTCACCTACACTGTAGATAGAAGAATAAACTGTCTAGGATCGTGTCAATGGCAAGTAGAATAGTTGGTAAACCCATAAAGCCCTTAAAGGGACTATTTGTAACTTTCAGAAATGCTTGTTAACAGTGACACCTGTGGCCGTGAAATCAACGAAAGTCAGCTTCGGGCTCGTGCTTGCTCGCTCTAAATATACCTGCAGCAGTTATTTCTGCCCAAACTTCACTGTACATTCACTAGATATTCTGAACTAAACTAACTCTTCTGCAGTGTGGAGTTAGCGCGCGTTCACGTCTAGAGATGGAGCGAGCAGAGCGAGAACGCCCGCGCTGTTTGAGTGAAGGCAGGCAGAGGAGGAGAGGCAGCGGCTACATGCGAATGCACATATGCGAGCGCGCATTTGTCCCGACCCGGTACATTTATAAGCTTAAAAAGTTACAAACAGTCCCTTTAACTCTACTTTTTTACAGAAAGGACGAGGAAGAAAGCGAGGAGTATCCTGGCAGAGAGCTCCCATCCTCTCTGCAGCCAGTCGGGAGGCGCTATAGAGCCCCTCTGGCAACTAAACATGTGTTTAAAAAGTCTTTCATCCCAACTAGTGCCATCAATATTCTTTACTCAACACAGTGACTGAGCCGATCTGAGCCACAGACACTGACATGAACTGTTTTAATATGTAACATAACCTGTCTCTGTTTTTTACTAACTGCTGTCTGGTGTTTAATGTCTGTTGTTTTCTGTGTTGTCCCTGGTGGACAATAAAGTTTGATTGTATTGTATTGTAAAGATGTGTAAATCTATATACAGAAGGTAGGATGTTGTTCTCTTACTCTATGAAGTAGACCTCCCCCTTCTCTGTGTAGGCCATCTCCCAGTTGTCAGGCAGAGGACCGAGCTCTTCCTCGTCGAGGTCGGGGACTTTGGCGGGGGATTTAGAGGGAGACTTTGGGGCCTCCTCTCCTTCGGTGGGGGGCTCCACAGAGGCCGGGGCCTGGCTCGACGTTTCAACAGCAACTTCCCCAGAGGCGTCTGTGCTCTTGTCCTCATGCTCACTGGACTCTGTGGAGAACACACACACACACACACACACACACACACACACACACGCACGCACACACAGACAGTTATTCTCACACACTCAGGGACTCTGTGCACACATGCAGTGCACTACACACGCGATGCATGATGAGTCAGAGCCAAACCACTGCAGAGCTATGAACCCCCAGGAGAGAGGGCGAGAGGGAGAGAGGGAGATAGAGAGATAGATGTGGTCCGTCTGAGGACAATGAGCATGAGGAGAAAACAACATGGGGATGTCAGAGATGGAGAAACAGGGACAGACGGAGACTTTCGGGGTCAGAGACTGAGTCAGAAACACAAGGAAAGGTTTTTAGAGTGACGAGAAAAGCTGGTGGCATCGAAGTGAGCGGAGGAGGAGAATACGATAGTACCAAACTTTATAATCCCATAATATTCCTATTGAAACTTTTAATATAGAAACAGAACATTTACACACAAAAAAAACAAACAACGAAGGTCATACAGAGGTCACACTATTAAAGGGACTGTTTGTAACTTCTTCCATGTATAAATCATTGCTGGTCGGTGTCTCATGGTCGCTCGTGTGTCTCCGCTGTTCAGACTCAGACTCCAACACAAACTACAGTGAAGCACCAAAACCTCTTGGTTGTATCTAGGGAAGCCCGTCTGTTAAACAGTGTTGGCCGTGGTCGGAGGACGCGGAGGAGACCGTAGCTTCGGTCAAAAAAGTCTTGTTTTTACAGTTGTAGTGAGGAACTCCTGTTCAACATCAGGCAGACAGATAACATCCAAAACTACCCATTAAAGATGTCTTTCATGTTATCAGCATTAAATAACAGAGATTTATAGTTTTGTTGTAAAAAGAAAAAGCAATTTCTGTCAGTAAATAAGTAAAAATAAAAAACACATGATAGTAAGAGAAAATAGTGGAAACAATATGACAACAACACAGACTACAAAGAGAAGTGGAGGAAGGAGGAGGAGGAGAAGGAGGAGGAGGAGGAGGAGGAGGAGGAGGAGGAGAAGGAGGAGGAGGAGGAGGCCACATAGACAAAAAAAAAAAGCAAGAGAGGTCAGGAGGAAGAAGATGGTAGAGGAGAGGAGGAGAGGAAGAGAGGAGGAGAGGAGGAGAGGAGGGGAGAGTCAGGGTATTAATAGAAACAAGGACAAAGGCCAGTGGCGGGAGAGCAAAGACAGCAGGAGAGACAGAGAAATGAGAGGACGGAGAGACGAGAGCTGAAGCCAAAATGAGACTCTGGACAGTGATAACAGTGGAGACATTAAGGTGCCCTTGTGTGCATTGTGTTATATAAGGTTATTGAGAACGTGTGCAGTTCACACTCATGTTAACAGAGTCTGTTAATGTCTAGAACGACCGGTCAGGGACTGGACTGTATAAACGCAGACATGAAAGTGGACAAAAGGAGAAAAGAGAGTCTTGTTTTATCGATAAGGGAAAATAAACAGGAAAAGTTAAAGGGACTGTTTGTAAGAATCAGAAATGTCTTGTTAACAGCTTCACCTGTGTCGTTAAGTCAACTAAAGTCAGCGTCCTGTTGCTGGCACTTGTGCTCGCTCTACATAGACATGAAGGAGCATCGCTCAACACAGTGAGGAGACACACGTCAGCTAAAAGCACAATATCACTCTATATTTCAGCTGCTTGGCAGTAATGTTAGCTGACCAGACGAAGGTCTCTCCATGAATCAATGCTGATCCTAGTGTTGGCTTTTCCTGCCTCAGCCTCCCGACCGCGGCCGGAGGGAACAGGGGAGACGCCGGAGTTTTGGTCGGAGACGATAACGTATCTCTCTGCGGAGCCCCGTCACTTCACAAGACACGGGAAACCTCTGTTGGTCTGGAGGAGCTGCAGCAGTTATTTCTGCACAAACGTCCACTGAACATTCACTAGATATTCTCAGAGCTAAACTAACTCTTCTGCAGTGTGGAGTGAGCAGCATGCACGTGAGAGGTGGAGAGAGAGAGAGAGAGAGAGCGCGGTGTGTGAGTGAAGGCAGGCAGAGGAGCAGAGGAGCAGAGTACAGCAGAGACTCCGGTCCTGGAGACCAAAGCTACGGTCTCCCCCGCGTCCTCCGACCGCGGCCAACACTGTTTAACAGACGGGCTTCACTACATACAACCAAGAGGTTTTGGTGCTTCACTGGAGTTTGTGTTGGAGTCTGAGTCTGAACAGCGGAGACACACGCGAGACCATGAGACACACGAGAGACCATGAGACACCGACCAGCAATGATTTATACGTGGAAGAGGTTACAAACAGTCCCTTTAACAATTTATATGATAACTGACTTGTTTCTATGGTTTTAGTCATCACACCAGTGAGACAACAATAAATAACCCGGTTCAGGCCTTCTCACCTAAAGATGTTTTAAAATGCCATCATGGTCACAACACTTTGGAAACAGACCTTGTTTGATTCAAGTTGATGGAAAATGTAATATAAAAACATCACAACCATAAATGTATGTTTTTCTCACTCATCCTACAGTACCTGGTGTGATGGCCACCCCGTTGCCGTTGACAACCGGGCTCTCCTCTTCCTCCTCCTCGGGCGGCTCCAGGCTGGCGCGCTGCTCCATGTTGCTGACTGACTGGTTCCTCTTCCTCTTGCCCTGGGCGCTGGGCCGGGCTCCGGGCAGCAGGGCCTCACTCACATTCAGAGGAGGTGCTGCGGGGGACGGCTCCGCTGGAGGTTTCGGTGTGCCGTAGAAGTTATCTGAGGGCAGAGAGAGACACAGCGGAGTTTGTGTTAGAGGCCACATGTACGACTAAAGAGGGATCTCAGGTGATGTAACACACCGTCTGGCAGGCAGAGTGGAGGTCTGCTGCTCGTGGGCAACTGTGACTTTGAACAGATGATTGCCTTTCACAATGTGAGACGTAGCTGTTTGTACAGAGAGCAGCAGAGATCATTTAACTGGGTTTTACCTGGGAACGAATCAGTTTAAAGAAATCCGGTCAACTTAGTGCATCTGGACGGTGGCTTATGTTTCAGGAAGAAATGAGCGTTAGCGGTGGCTAACAGTAAAGATCTTCAGACTGACTGGAAACATGAACCGACTCAAACACAATCAAGTATCCAAATATTCTGTTTTTATGACTTCTAATTCTTATTTTGAAATATAACAAGGATGCCAATGTTGTAAATCAGAAAAAAAAAACGGCCTATTTCCATAATCAAACTTCCTCAACTTCCTATTCTGACTCCACCAACAAGAAACAAGAGGAGTCCACTAGGGATGCACCGGTACCGGAGATACCGGATGTCAGTGACGATGGGGCCTCACACGTTATAGACTGGAATTTTAATTCCTGTTCAAGTTTTGTCCAATTTGTTGCTGCATTAAAAAAGTTTACACTTGAATTGTAATTACTAAGTGAAGCTGTTGGTGTACGGTTTATTATTTTAATAATAAATAACAATTCACTACATTTATATTTATGTATTTATTTATCACATTTTGTTTTACAAAGTTAGGAATGCGATGTTTAAGTCAGGCCTGATGTTTTCTTACATATAACAGAATGATCCCAGTCTCTTCCACACAGTGAAGTTACAGCTTATTAATTAACTCTGGTATCAGATCGGTACTCGGTATCAGCCGATACCCAAAGCTCAGGTATCGCTCTCGGTATCGGGACTGAAACAGACGGATCGGTGCATCGCTAGACTCAACCTAAATACAAAGTTGCGTTCTCATAAAGAAAGAGAAAAAGATAAAAGAAACAATACAACGCTGAGAGGGAGAAGAGAAGCCAAACCGTCACATGGTGAGGAGGTCATATGACTGTCACCCAATCCTGAAAAGAAGGAAGTCCAGGCATCTTACAGCTAGTTTATCATTCAGGTATTATTGTGGTCTGGGCCCAGTCCTTCAATGAGTGCAGAAAAACAGATAAAACCTTCCAGTCTTCTAAAACACAACATTTTAGACGGGATGCAAACTTCAAATCAGTGAAATCCACAACATAACTAGTGACTCCTCATCCAGACTGGTTGTCTTAGTGTGTAGCGTTCCCTCCCCTCACACGGACAACACAATCTAACCCAACAGGACACGTTCACATGAGAACAACTGGTGCTGATGAGAATCACGTCGCCTGTGTTCTAAAACATTGTTACTCAAAATCTCACATTAAATTAGCAGAAGTAAATGTTTGACTGTGTTCGGTTGAATTAGAAGAATGAGACGCAGGTTCTTTTAGATCCGGTCAAGGTGTGGTTTGGGTTTTGTTTTAATGAGCAGATCCACATTGGGATACAGTGAGACAGTCTCACTTTGTGCTTTGTGGGTTGATGCTGCTTTGTGAAATTAGCCGACTCACTAGTTTACTGGCTCTCAAAGCCCAAACCAGCTGTCTGTTCTTCTTAATTAAGCTGACTCTTCCCAAACTACAACTGTTGCAGACATGGGACAGTGTGTTTGGAGAAAGATTATTACAGTGTTAGCGGGAAGGATAACATATTAGTTACAGTTGGCGTTTCAATAATTCCACATTGCACAGCAGACCTTAATGTGTTTGGGGGAGAAAACCTGGTGCAGGATCCTAAAGCATCCATAAATAAATACAGCACTCTAAATATGTCTCCACGAGCAGGCCATGTCCCTTTCTAAGATAAATGAATGTTTTGGAAGCTAAGAAAAGCCTGTCACCGTGCTTTCTCTGCTTAATGATGCACACAAACCTACTTTAGAACATAATGATAGCTGTGCAGTCAGGCTACAACTACAGGACGTAGTAGGACAATACACGTCTCCATGTTTATGTGTGTATAGTTTTGCTCTGTTTAAGTGTTTAAAGTGTTGAGTTCAGTCATATCTGGGTTCATTCACACATGTACAAGACAGCCACAACTATCAATGCAGTGAGAAAAGCAGCTGTCTGTAAATATCTAACTTACATGACAGATAATATGACGTTGTTTTATATAGAAAAATGGCATTTTGAGTTTTGATTGGATTAATAGCTGAACTTACTGAGCAGGTAGAAACAGGAACAATTTCATGATGAACTGGTGACTAGGGACGCACCGATACCGGTACCAGTATCGGGTATCAGGTCCGATACTGTGCTCATGTACTCGCAAAACGGCTCCGATACAACGGTACCGATACCACTTTACGGCAGCGTGACTTTAACCTCTCGTCACCATCTCTCGGGTCCTCACGCTCCACCAGCCCGACGGTGCGGGCGAGAGGGGCCGGTGGTGCACCCGACCCCGCGGGGGTACTGGATCCCACCTCCCGGTCCTCACTTTCATTACGCCACGGGGTTTTGCTTGCACCCTCTGACTCGCGCGTGCGTTAGACTCCTTGGTCCGTGTTTCAGGACGGGTCGGGTGGGTTGCCGACATCGCCGCAGACCCCTGGCACCTTTTACGTGGGCCCTGCGAGCCACCTTCGCCCCGAGCCTTTCCAAGCCGACCTAGAGCCGGTGGCGGCGCACCGCCTCGTATGCGCGACTCCCCAGCCTGCTGTGTGTCGCTCACACCCTCCAGCTGGCTGTTAACGAGGGTCTTTAGGCACAGAGAAGTACTCGTTTTGGTTACTCGTATCGGCGAGTACCCAAATGTAAGTACTTGTACTCGGTCTGAAATAAAGGTGGTATCAGTGCATCCCTACTGGTGAGCAAAACTGTACAGAACCATCTGATCTGTATAAACACAAGCCCAGCTGCGTCATTCCACCCGTGTACTGTACTGTAGGTGCGAGCAGCTCTTTCTGTTTGGAGGCGCAAGCACCAGAATAAAAGCAAAACACAGAAATAGCGTTGGCCCTTTGTCGTTTCACACCCACTGTAAACATGTGAGAACGGCTGAAGTTAAATACAGAACAAGAGAGAAGGACAACACATGAAGGGCCTCTGGGTTTCATATCCTCTATATAACTAAAGTATACTTCTCTCTTTCTGATTGACACAAAGCTTCTATGATTTCACTGCTGTGTTATATATAGAGCCTGTATTTGACTGGGCATATTTATTTCCTTGTGCTATTTGGTTTTAAACCACAATAAAGAAATTTAATACCCTCACTGTCAGGGAAATATACTTTGTGATTAAATGTTGAGTGAGAGGAAGAGATGTCTTATTTTATAATCCCTCAAAGTGGAGAGGAGTGGGGGTTTCACAGAAGGAGACACAGAGAGGACACGGGGCAACGGGAGGAGAACAACAGCTGAGCAGAGGAGACGGAAGGAGGCAGCAATAAAGGACAAAAGCAGGATCAGCAGAAAAGAGTCCACAGACATCAGTTTACTTTCATCCCAGCAGGAGGTGGACAAATATTAGAAAGGACTCTCTATCACAGTCACTTCCTCAGTCAGTAAGTACACTTACCCTGCTGGCCAACTGACAAAGTTATCACATTATAACTAAATAGAAATACGCAAACATGTGTGCATGTAAACAAAGACACGAGTATGAAACTCTATAGGCTGCAGGTGAAACATGTGAAAGTGTAAAGACGACCTGAAGAGATGCTTTGCAGAACATAAAGCCCATTGAGCTGAGTTTAGTCCGAGGTTCCTCCTTATGCACCATACGGATATTAAAAATGCAACGTTCCCCTGATCCTCTGTGCTTCTGGTTCTGCCTGAAGGCATCTTGGCTTCATGCACAGTTCAATATCCACCTTCAGCTGTGACTCATCTCACATCATCACATACGTAAGCTCTTATGTGTACCAAGCCTCGCACGCACTTACACACACATTACAATTATCTTGAAGAGTTTCCTGATGATACTCCACGTCTTCGGCCTCCTTCAGTGCCGTCTGAATCGCTCTCCCTCTTTTTACTGTTTTACCTCCCGTCTCTCTCGTTCCCTTTTTCTCCTCTCTCTCTTATTTTTAATGCGCATTATGAAATGAGTTGCTGCACCTCCAGAGCAGCCACCCGGAAAGAGACAGCTTCCCCCAGTGGGCACAAGCAAACTCTGCGTTAAGGGAAACATACACTGCAAACAGGCAACACACACAATTAGGAAAGTAAGACAACGCACACACACACAACACACACACACACTCATACGCATCATTTGCGTGAGCGTGTTCAGCCGCACATGCTCACAAAAATCGCTACTGGGCAAATGAACCAGCAAATCCCCCATCTGTAGATGTATCCCTGACAGTGGAGCAAAGCAGATGCACAGACTTGACATGACTTGGAAATGGCATTCATCCAGCTCACACACGCGCGCACACACACACACACACACACACACACACACACACACACACACACACACACACACACACACACACACACACACACACATACACACACATACACACACACACACACACACACTGAAGCAGTCAACCAGCCGTTCAACAGCCACCAGAGGAAGCAGGAACACATTAATCGGTGCATAAGACTCATTTTGTTTACTTAAGCTGTGTGTACCAGCATCACCTGACACACCCGATCCCTCAACTAGTGATGTCACAATAC
>NC_051272.1:514738-602238 GCF_015220745.1 Sebastes umbrosus
AATCCATAATAGCACGGAAAAGCTCCGGAGCTGCCACTTTAGGGGGTGAAGACATTCTCTGCCTCAAACCATGACGACCGAGCGCTACAGAATGTTTTCACATCGGTGGGAGTGTGTGTGAGAGAGAAGAAGGAGAAAGAGATTACGTTGAAACATAACAAGGAAATTCCATTTGGAGGAAAAGCTAAAATAGCTGATATACTGAAATAACTCAGCTGGGTGTCAGACGATAAGAGGACAAAGACCTTTGCTAAATAATAGAGTGGCAAGCAGAGAAAAACAGAAAGAGAGACAGCAACAGAGTGAGAGAGACAGTGAGAGGAGGAAAAGCATGATTGGTTAAACTTGCTGTGCATCCACAGAGGGAGAGTTTGAGAATGTGCACGTGTATTCATACGTATGCTTGTATAATTAGATAGGAAGTCACCAAGTGGGAGAAGCAGAGCGGGGAGACTCAGAGCTAAAAATAGACTATCGATGGACTGATTATCATAACAAAGCGTGGGGGGAGGTGGTCTCGGCGGTCTCGGTGAGTATGTGTGGGAACGAGGAGGTGAGGGTGAGGTGTGTGTTTCATATGAATACTTTATAGTTAAGCTGTAGACACGGAGCTATAGGTAGCATTATGTCCTCTAGAGCTCTGACATTCATTGTTGGAATAAATGACTCTTACAGTATTTGCAGTTGTAATACCTGAACTAGGGATGCACCGATACCGATACCAGTATCGTGTATCGGGTATGATACTGTGCTCATGTACTCGTACACGCAAAACGGCTCCGATACAACGGCACCAATACCACTTTACGGTGGTGCGCCCGACCCCGCTGGGCCGGGATCCTGCCTCAGCCGGCGCGCGCCGGCCCTCACTTTCATTGCACCATGGGGTTTTGCTTACACCCTCTGACTCTCGCGTACGTTAGACTCCTTGGTCAGTGTTACAAGACGGGTCGGGTGGGTTGCCAACATCGCCACAGACCCCTGGCGCCTTTTACGTGGGCCGGGCCCCGCTCTGGTGGTACGACGCGGTTGAGGCGCACTGAGGACAGTCCGCCCCGGTCGACAGTCGCACTGGGAGCAGGGGGCAGCCCCCCGGCGGGGAGAGAGGGCGCAGCAAGCCTTTTGTCCACGGTGCGGCGATGTCCGGGTGGGGAGCGCTGTAAAGCTGCGGCCGCAAGCCACGTTCGCCCCGAGCCTTTCCAAGCCGACCTAGAGCCGGTCGCGGCGCACCGCCTCGTATGCGGGACTCCACACACTCCAGCTGGCTGTTAACGAGGGTCTTTTGGCACAGAGAAGTACTCGTATCGGTACTCGGTATCACGAGAACTAAAATGTAAGTACTTGTACTCGGTCTGAAAAAGGTGGTATCCGTGCATCCCTAATCTTTATGTCCTCTAGAGTTCTGAGATTCATTGTTGAAATAAATGACTCCTACAGTATTTGCAGTTGTGATACCTGAACAATCGTATTTTAATTGGACTGAGGAACAAACCCAGGTGAGAAAAACTGGATACACACGGTCCCACCTGAGCTTCCAGTTCTGTGTCTCAATGCGCACATATATGGATTGTGTTAGTCTCACAAACCCCTCTTGGTTTCAGCGCATCATCCATCACAGCCATCCGGCTGCTTTGGGAGTTTGAGTGAATTTGTGACAGAGACAGAGGTAACACCAACTCTACAGGAACTAAAAATAGTCTCTAAAAGGTGAACAAGCGTGACGCTCATTTACAATAATCCCCAGGTGGATTCAAACACACTGGTACACATTTGATAGCACACCTGTCCCTCTGGGCTGAATGTATGTAACCTAAAAGTGCTGCACATGTAGGAAGGACACACATTGATCTTCTGAAAGCATGTCTTTTCATCTCAGTTGAGGCATGTTGCAGTTTATTTAAGCTCTTAAACCGAGCTGGATGCTTCGGTAGCTCCATCACTACAGGTGCGTGTTGTGCAGCTGAGCACAAAGCCCGAGGTGTCGAACTATCTCCTAACTAAAATCTATAAAAACAATGTGTGTATAAAACAATAATATAAAATGATGCCCAAGACATTAAAATCCTCCTATTCAATCTAATTGTGCAGCCGTAAAATTATAGGGGGAATATATAGAGCATTAAAATTCAGGACACAATCCTGCGACCGTATACAGAATACACTGTCCTCAAAACCCTGAACTTGTTTACCCAGAATCCTTTTCTGCACAGAGCAAGCAGAGCACCACAGCAGCAAGAGAGCAGAGAGGAATGTGAGGATTGTCTGTGTTTGTTTCTCACACTCACGCACGCACACACACACTGCTGCTTTCTTATTCATTTACTGCGTGTCTCGCATCCGTCTATCCATCTATCTTATTGTCTTGTCTTTTCAAATTGCCCTCCTCTATTATCCTTTCTCTTTCTCTCGTTCCTCTCGTTTCCAATTTACCTCGATGCACTTCCATCCATTTGTTCCTCTGTTGGTGCTCTTTGTCCCCATTACTCCCTCTCTGTCTTCTTTAATCCGCTCCCTCTTCCCCTCGTTATCCTCCTCTCTTCTTTTGTGTCTCCTTCAAGCTCCGTCTCGCACTTAGGTCTCACGTCTCATTCACTCTCACCGTTCACCCTCCCTCTCTTCCTTTTCCATCATCCCCGGTTCGCAGATGTGATGTGTGACAGCAGGTCTATAGGAGAGGTATGATCGAGCACACACACAGTCATCCTTATTTACACTACAAAGCCCCGGCTACAGATGCAGCGACGCAACATGGCAACGCTCTGACAGGAGCGCCCGCTACCACGACAACACGTCAGTGCCTGGCAATGCAGCCTCGCCATGGTAACAAGCCGCAACATCTACATTAGCTGTAGAAAAATAATATTAATGTCAGATATGACACTCGGTCGTTTTGCATACACAGCCGTTTTATAGTTACAGTCTCAGAGGTCCTCGGCTCGAGACCTTTTGCTCTGCAGAGCTGCAGGTCTGCGCTTTCTCACACTTTATCCATCAATTACTGTCACAGCTTGGCCACGGAGACTCACACCTGGTTACCTCAGAGTCATTCAGCTGCTGTTTAAGTGGACGGGTTTGACTCCGATGGGGGCTGCAGGCGGGGAGGACCGGGGGACTTGGATGTCACCTCTCCAGCGGAGATCACTCTCGGGACGGATGTGAGATTGGGATGCTCGCTCACTTACAGATACACTGAGCTTAAGAGTTCAAAGCAGATTGTTTTAATTCACACTGTCTTCCAGTGTACTCATCATCAGAGACAGACTTTCAAAGCTTGAAAGGCTGATTGAGCAGAGATGAAGGCTTACTGCAGACAAGATCTGTAGTTTACATGCAGCCAGTTGGGTTGGGCAACATGTACAAAGTAGAAAACTCTGCAATCAATTAGTCGCTCATATTTAGTTTTAATTTATTTAGTTTTAATTTATTAATTTATTTAGTTTTAATTTATATATTTATTTAGTTTTAATTTATTAATTTATTTAGTTTTAATTTATATATTTATTTAGCTTCAATTTATACATTTATTTAATTTTAATGTATTAATTAATTTAGTTTTAATTTATATTTGCTTGGTAAAAAATAGTTTTGAGAAATATGCTTATTTGCTTATTTTTTTTGCTTTTACTAAGAGTTAAATGAGAAGATGTCCCTCTCATGTCTTTATGGTAAATATAAGAGGATATCCAGCAGCTGGTTAGTTTAGCTTAGCATAAACACTGGAATCAGCTAGTTTGGCTCAGTCCAAAGGTAACACAATCTGCCTACCAGCACTTCTAAAACTCACTAATTAACACGCGTCTCGTCTGTGGATGTTGTAGGGGGTTATGTGCCAGGCTATTTCTTGGCTATAGCAGCATTTGCCAGGAGACTCAAACCCGATGGAAACTCCAGCAGGAAGTGAATAGTCCGGCACATAAACCCTGTAAAACGGCAGATTGGCATTTCTAAATGTAGTTTTTTGTCCAGATGAACTTGTTAATCAGTGGTTAGTAGCTATAGAGGGGCTGGAGGGTGGATTTTGATATCATAGGACAGAGCCAGTCTAATTATTATCCCATGTTTGTAGTCTTTATGCTAAGCAAAGCTAATTGGCTCCAGCCTCATATTTACCGTATACAGACAAAAGAGCCACGTCAATCATTCCTTTAACTAGCAAGGTTCAAGGAGCGGTGCAGCATTACGAGAACTGAGCTGTTCATAAAACTTCAATACTTTATCAGTACAGAATGAGTTGTGTGTCTGTTGCACTGAAAACTGTCAAGTAGTCTTTACTCTTTCTTTAAAGGTGTAATGTGTTCGATCGGGCCATGAACTAACATTATCAACAGAACATGAAGAGGTTACAGTGTTGGCATTATAACGAAGATGTCTATGTATTGTGTTGCAGAGATATCTACTAAAATGAGCACCCTAACCGACCAGTCCCAACCGGTACGATCTTGTAATCTCCTGTAGAGACGACAGTGAGTCGCTGTAGCGTCCCGTCTGCCTTCAGTAGCGTCCCGTCTGCCTTCAGTAGCGCCCCGTCTGCCTTCAGTAGCGTCCCGTCTGTCTTCATTAGCGTCCCGTCTGTCTTCAGTAGCGTCCCGTCTGTCTTCATTAGCGTCCCGTCTGTCTTCATTAGCGTCCCGTCTGTCTTCAGTAGCGTCCCGTCTGTCTTCAGTCCAGAGAATGAAGGAGTGGAGCTGCACCGAAGACTTGCCAATAATACATCCATGGTCTTTGTACGTTTGAATAGTTTGTTTATTGGATTAAATCCAAAGTGGCAGAAACGAGCAAATGACCCGCACGCTCGCCTTGTCCTCGCCGCCGGGAGGCTGCTTCGCTGGGAGTAGAGCTCGCGGCAGCTCCGGGAGACGCAGCTACCCCCATTAGCAGTTAGCTCCAATTCAGCCAGTACAAACCCCAGCACCAGGGGTCTGATCCCGGGGGTCTGATCCCGGGGGACCGCCCCGACTCCTCGCCGGATCAGCAAACTTTCTGTTGCTGACGTAACACAGGTTAGACCCAGCGCTCCACCAGCCTCGGGGGTTTGTGCTGGCTGAATTTGAGTTGCTGCAGCCGCTGACTGGACGTCTGACTCCCAGAACTGCTGAGTGCCGACCGCTCTCCTCCCGGCGGGGTTGTCTCCTGGACACATGGAGGACGAGATGAAGGTACGGGTCATTTTCTCCTTTCTGCCACTTTGGATTTAGTCCAATGATGGTTAACGTAAACTACAGGCTGACGCCACACGTGAAGATTATAAGATAGCAGCGCTATTTTGACCGGCTCTCAGAGTTTCAGCAGTTTAGTCAAATGTTGCGTATTCTTATATTTTGTATTAATAACCTGAATCTGCAAAGTAACTAAAGATATTCAATTTATTAAACTTAGTTGTTTAAGAAAGGGAAAAAGACGGTATCGGTATCGGCAGATACTGCGGTGTCGGTATCGGACATTAAAAATGGTATGGAGCCGTCTCTAGTTAATTAAGGTTAGAAACAGCTGCATCAAGTCTGGAGTTTCTTCCATTAATCGTCTGTCTGTCGGGTCCACTAGCGGCTGTAAAGACAACTGTGTTGCTCAGTGGATCAGCGTCTGGCGGAGCTCGTGCCTGGGTGACATTGAGAGATTACTCCTGTACTGATGTCCTGTGGTGATGGAAATCAGCCCTGATAGGCTGAAAAACACCTTTATTAGTGTGCAGAGCTGACTGACGCAGGACGACAGCGGGGGTCACGGTGATGTACACACACAGAGCTGGTGTGTGCTGTTTGGTATGCACCGTGTGGAGAGGTAAAGATTGACCAGAGTAAACAGACGAGCTCTCGGAGGTGTCAGACCTGACTGACCATCACAGGACGAGCCGCTCGCTGAGCACCTGGCTCATCAGTGCACATTACTGTGATGTTAGAAGTAGCACAGACAGAGACATGGGGTGAGGAGGGCAGGAGGTAAAACTACGGGCAGGAACACAAATATGAAAGGCTTGAGAAGAAGCTCATTTTGTGATTAGCCGCTGAGTGAGAGGATCATACCAAGGAGAAGAAAGAGAGATGAGACGACACCTGTCCAGAGCTTAACACGGAAAGCACTTTGCAAACATAACCAATTCATTAATCACTTTCACTATTTGCTATTTTCATTTCATAAAATTCATATCATTCCCTTGCAGTTTCTTTCATCTGTGGAACAACATTAATCCAGAGTGCCAATCAAACAGCAGGGAGCACCGAACCACATCAAAGCATGTCAGCCAGCACTTTAGCAAGAGCAGGCCGGCAGGCAAATCACCCCTTTAAGGAGAGCGTCCCTGGGGGATGATGCATTTCTCTGTCTCTCTCTCTCATATAGAGCCAAGTACACACAACCTCAACAGAGAACGGCGTGTAACACTCATTATTCATCAGTTCAGCCTATTAAAGCTCCATACACAAACAGAATAATCAATGCTTCAGTGTAAAAAACACACACATGCATGTACATTAGGGATGTGCATCCCAAGCAAAAATACAGGGAGAGACAGACATGGGGGGGGAACAACATGTAGCGTCGGCACATTTTCCCATCTAACCCTGTGGATTAAAGCGGTGGGCACACTACCAACGTCAGGTGCGCGTGGCGTCTGCGTCGCGTGGTGGCTGCGTGATGCAGGAGTCTGGTGTTCACACTAGACACCTGTCGGCTGCGTGTCTGCTACCTGTCAGCTGGGTTTCTGCTGCTGCTGTCAGCCCTTTCTTTCTGCATAGAGTTTGTCTTTTAATGGCCATTTAACTTCATGATAAATATAATTTATATTTATTTTAGACAGAGAAAGGTTCAGAAACGTGTGGTAATTAGTAAATAATAGTAATAATCCACAATTAAAACTCCGTACTGTATTCATTCATGGAACGCTCCAAGTCACTGCATGTTCCACATCACTGTCCGGCACATATTTCAGAATAAAAGCCTTGTGTTAACAAATGAAGGAATTCTGTGCAAAGAAAATCCGCTTTAGGGCTTTTATTTTGAAATGAAAGCAGGAAGTGTTGATTTAAATTAATTAATTAAATTAAACCCTCGGGGAGGGTGGTCCGGTGCCAACGGGCCTGGCACGCCATTCGGAACCTTAAACTATGAGTGCGGCGGCCTCAACCTGGTCACCTGCCGTGCGCCTCCGGGTACCCAACTCTACTTCCTCCTTTGGAGGGAGCATGGGGGGGTTGTGGAAGCGGCACACGCACACACACACACACACACACACACACACACACACACACACCCCTGCGCTAACAGGAAAGAGCCGAACTGAACGTGCCACACGTAGTAACGTTACTACCAGGCAAATATATATTTTTTAAGACGGGACGAATAGTCGCATAAACTATTAGATTTTTTTTATAAATAACGACTATTTGAAAAATGGAAAATCATAACTCATCCCTAGTTCAGGTATAAAATCAATCTGCCACAGAAACAGAAAACAGAAATTAATCTTTTCTTCATCACCTCATCCAACTTCACTGTAATCATCATGACAAACATCCTCCTCTTCCTCCTCCTCCGTCATCATCAGTTAAAGCCCACTCACATCCACATTAGTAACTATAAAAATAATACAATCTATAAACAGGATTTATTGATAACTAGTATGAATGTGTTCCAGCTACAAAAACTCAACCTACATTCTTTGGACACTTTTGGACATAAAAATCAGATATTATTCTTCAGCCAGTCAAATTAAAACTCAAACCCAGATGGAGGTGGGAGAACTTGGTAGCGTAGCTTCCTTTGCTACGGATGAATGGACTGAATGTTCATTTGGAGGTGTAGATCTTGTCCATGTGTATTTATAGTGAGTATCTGTCTGATTGTACATTTTCAATAGCATAAAGGCACGGTTACACCGGGGGAATGCAGGCGAGCGACCATCGCCTGCCGAGGCCATATTCTCCTGAAAGTTCACGCGAATGCAAAGATGCAATTTTGCTTCGCAACCAGAAGCAAATGATTTTTCACCCGTTCACTCTCGTAGAATGGAAGTGAACGGAAAGCAAATGTTAATTTCGTGCCCGAATGAATGAAGTCTAACTTTGCTACAACAGCACATTGACAACCATGTTGTTCAAGCCAAAAGGTCATATACGTGTGAATGTACTAATGATGTGAGGAAAGCAGAGAAAACTACAACACGGCTTCAACTGGCAGACACACATCGACCAGACTAAGGATGCTCATTTTGATAAATGTTCTTAACCGATAACCGACCCTCGTTAACCGATTATTAACCGTTAACTGACATGATTTGTGCCTCTCATGCAGCGGTGCACCAGCTGCAGGAGCACAACAGACAACGGAGTCTCCAGTTCACCGTCAGGGAGCGTTAACTTAGCAGCTCCGATGCTGCGTGTAGTGTCGCGGACATGCAGCCACTTTCCCAGTAAAAGTCTCCACCGCACATTTAGTTTAGTTTAGCAGGTTGTCAGCTGTGTGTCTGCCCGGCGTGTGTGTGTTTGTGCTACGTTAGCAGCTCTAGCATCGCCGGAGTCTCTATATTATTTATAGAGAGAAACTGCTGATTGATATTACTGTATGTATATAAACTGGCCAATCACAGTAGATTACAATCTCAGATTAAAATCCTTCCAGGTTTACAAGGACCTTCATTTTCTTGACCATCAATAAGCAGGAGAGATCTTTGAAATCATTTTGGAACTGGACTCCCGGAGGAAATAAATGATGAATCAGACAGCGTGGTATTACGTTTTTACTATACACTATATGAATTTAAGGTGTTTCTATTATCTTTTTGGATATGCATGTACAGTAGATGCATCTTTATTTTTGTACTGCAAAGTTGGTTGTGAAATAAAAAGCTATACTTCTTACACTACCAAAAAAGATTTAAAAAAAAGATCCTCTTCATCCGAGACTAAAACACGATGATGAAACGTTTCTTTAGGTTGTGCTATTGTTGGGAATAAAACACTTTGAGTCATGTCGACAGCGGCGTGGTAGTTTCTGATTATTTGGTTAAGCTGTATGATGGTCCAGAGAGCTGTGTGAAGCATTTTGCAAAGGAGAATGCTTGTTAGCATTTGCATAAGTAAACTGCATACATTATAGACAGAACTAAGCATTAAGATCTCCCAGCATGCATCAAGGTTAAAAAGGTGTCATTTTCCACAAATCTCCTCCCATCATCACGATAGCCATCTTCATTACTGCTATCATTATAAGCGGCGTCCGACAGCCTTATCACCATCCTAAGCATCTTGGCCTTGTTCCTCCTCAACATCTTTATCTGCTCCTCCTCCGTAGTCTCCAGAGGAGGATTCCCTGTCGGAAGCTGCAGAACTGCAGGGCAGCATGCGTCCAGAGCAGCGGATGTGAAGTGACAGAAGCTGCATGTATTTATAGGCTATCTGAGTAGAGAAACGTGCTGCTCACTGTTCAAGCTATTTATAGAGCCTTTTACTGATGCCTCTGAGTAGTGTGGAGGGGAGGAGATGGTTCTCTGGGGAATGACTTACGAGGCTCCCTCATATCTCCCACTACCTCCATTCAGTGCACGTCCGCTCTTTCACTCCATACGTATCTGCTCTTCTCATCCCTCCATCCTCTGGCATCGACTCTCGCCTTCTCAATTTCCAACCTCTGTTCGCTCTCTTCTTCCTTTCCCATCTGTCCCCTGCTGATCACCTCTTCTTCACCACCTCTCCTCCTGTCTTCTCCCCTTAATCCATCTTCTCGCAGTGCCTCTTTGGTCATATCCACATCCATCATCTTCCCTCCCTTTCCGTTTACTGTACTGCCACCTCTCTGCTTCCACCTATATATTTCCCAGATCTTCTCACTCCTTTAGCCTCATTTCAGTGTCTTACACCCTCAGCTACACTCCTATCAAAGAAGCACTCACACTGTTCGTATGCAGAGAGCACAACCATCTAAAGTCCTCAACAGCAGGTGCTCCGGCAGGAGCTTAGACTCATTTTCTGAAGTGGTCAAGTGATCCCTGTGTATGAAATGAAATGGTGCCGGCAAATTTCTTATCTCAAAGGCTTCAGACAGACTGTGACAATCTTATAAAACGTTTCAACCTGTAAACAGTGATGCCTATCTGAGGCTCTTCTGAAGCTCTATTCCACTCACATCCCTCCCAAATTCTCCTTCTCTACAGCTAGACACTTTCTGCAACTATAGATTCACACTTACACAATCTGATTCATCTCTTTCTTTTTCCCATCAGTCTGCAATTAGTGTTAAAGCAGCAGTAGGCAGATTGGAGCAAATGTTATTAAAAAAAGTTATTTTTATAAAACGGTCACTATATGGTGACAGTAAAACACGAAACAGGTAACCTGAAAAAATCATGTTCCTCGGTGTCCTCCGGTGCTCCTAACGGCATCTGCAAGATTTCACAGACCGGAGGAAAACAAGCAGTAAGAGCTGATCTGAGGTCCGCTGTCCAGCTGCCGTCTATGAGAGCCGGCTGTCAATCACTCTGAACTCCGATCAGACGGTGAAACTAGACAGCGCTGATTAGATATGAATCAATATTCTGTTACGTTAATGCCTATTTCTCTCCTCAGATGTTCTCAGAATCATCTTGTAGTGCACGATTTAGCTGTAACATGAGAACGTTTGTGACTCCGCCACCATTGTGAAATCTGGTGAAGGAACACCAAGTTCCTGTCACATGACCGGAGCTCAGCCAATAGGAACGCTCTCTCTCTGAAATGACCTGTGATTGGTCAAAGTCTCCCGTCACGGGCTAGATGTTCTAAAGCCTGAAATCAGAGCCATGAGGAGGAGCAGAAGTCTAGTTATCTCTCAGAACACTGGAATTACTTTATGCTGAAAGGTTATTATGGGATTTTTGCCAAATGATGCCAAACATATACTGACTACTGCAGCTTTAAGGCCCTGACACACGAAGCTGGCGGTCGGCCGTCGGACAGTTTGGGGCCGTCGGTGAGCGTCCGTCAGTCTAGTTTTTTCAGTGTGTCCCGCACCGTCGGCTCTAGTCTGCTAGTCTGAGATCACTCTGATTGGCTGTTCAGCTTAAACAAATGCACGAGAAGATAAACTTTGAGGAAATCAAGCCAACGACTAAAGTCAAGAGGAAAAACACAGAAGGCTCTTCTCATTGTCCATCTTCATCTCATCTGATCGTTCCAACACACGGATATTTTCACAACGACATGAACATCTGGAATGAAGCCAAGTGGTGAGAAAACATCGCTTTGTTTCATGTACGTATCATAACAACAGCGTATATATCCGCAGTCCTCGGTCTTCTGGTTTCCCTTTTTGAATACAGACTAGTGCGAGCTGCTGGTGGGGAGTTATTTCCTCTCATGCAGACGCAGAACGTAGATGCTAACTGGCCGTCGGCTGTAGTCTTTGCGTGTATGCTTGTTAAAATGTGAATGCATGTGAGAAAGAAACCTGCAAATAAGTAAACAATCACATGCAAACACAACACACAGCAGTCAGTCTGGAGGCAACACTACAACATGTGAATAGAGTTATTAATATCAGACGGTAATTATCACATTCACTTCATTGTTTCTGGGGGGAGAACGGCCAATCCTTGAGCCAAGTGATGTAACAGGATGTAGAGTTGATGTCAGCATGTGAGCCTTCTAGCTGTATGAACACACACACACACATCCTCCCACGTCCTTCAGTGTGACAGCATGTTGTGATGCAGAGTGGCGTCTGCTTGTCAAGCTGACAGACTCGCACTGACAGCACGGTCAGAGCGCTGCAGACACGGGAGAAAAACACTGATTTTATAACGCTCCAAACCACAACAACAAACAGCCTGCCGGGCACGAGCAGCGCACAAACGCAGGACCATCATCCCCGTTTTTTAGCCGTCTGATGCTGCGTCACTCTGATGGTTGAGCAACGCCTGCGTCTCAGACTGACAGGAAGTCATGCAGGAAATGTATATGAAACTCCCTCATATGCAGATGACCTGCTGACCAAAGGCAAATGAAATCAGGTCAGTGAGACTGAAGTGAATTTGGGGGAATCACTGTAATATCACATGTATTTCAAAGCTGCGGTGCAGGAGGTCTATGAGTTGGAATTTATATAATCTTCATTACACTGTATCAGCTTTGTTAAGTGATAGGCAGTTAATTATGGGGATGTCATTACCGCACACACATCACACAGAATAAGTGTCTTTCCATTCTCATAAAGGGCTGGAAGGCGGCTATAATTGAAACATGGTGACGAACAGGGCTGTCACAATCAGGAATTTAGGTTGACGATTAATTGTCATACAAATAATTGCGAACAATTGAATTGTCTCTTTCTGTTAATTTTATGCCACACAGTGGTGCTGTTGTTTGGCTTCGCTACTAGACCTAAATCCAAGTTGTTAAGTTCGATGGATGCTCATTGAAATGATGTGATCGCTGGCAAAAGAGTCAATTCATCTTCAAATAGCTTCACCTCTGGCTCTGCTGCTTGTTTCTAAACAGCTGTGTAGGCCGACCTGATGAAACCAAAAAGTGGTTCAAGACAGTTAACTAATGTAGAAGGAGGCTTGATTTGAGTTTCAAAAGTCAATATGCAACGGGGAAACACCGAGCCAGTGTTAACCGTTCCTGCTTCAGCTTCCAGACCGCCGTCGGGAAACACAGGGGACACTTTTTTTAACATCCAGGGCCAAAGTTGATCTTCACGTCGCTGTTACATTGTACATTTACTACTACAAGACACTGTACATATACTACCACAAGACAACTTTACTGCTAATTTCTTCTCCGCTCCCATCGCCAACACTGGTCTGATCTGAGCGCATACACTTTCACATTCACTCTCTCTCTTTCGCTCGACCACACACTCGCCACACTCAGTACTACGGACTGAGCTAGGGATGCACCGATACCGATACCAGTATCGGGTATCGGGTATCTGGTCCAATACTGTGCTCATGTACTCATACTCGTACTCGCAAAACGGCTCCGATACCACTTCATGGTGGTGCGCCCGACCCCGCTGGGCCGGGATCCCACCTCAGCCGACGCACACCGGCCCTCACTTTCATTGTGGCGCGGATTTTTGCTTACACCCTCTGACTCGCGCGTGCGTTAGACTCCGGGTCGGGTGGGTTGCCGACATCGCCGCAGACCCCTGGCGCCTTTTACGTGGGCCGAGCCCCTCTCTAAGGTTTGTTCCGATAACATTTTTCTCTTCCCGATACCGATTCCAATACCTGAACTTGTGGTATCGGCCGATACCGAGTACTGATCCGATATCAGCGTGACAAAAAAAGATATAATTATTATTATTAAACAGCTGTTTACTACTGACCATGTGTGGATGTGATATGAGTACTATCTCTGTTGTATGGCCTGGCTCAGGTTAAACCCTTTAAAGTAAAACATGAACAAATACATAAGAGAATGAATGCAATAGAACTTGGTAACACCAGCGCCCCCTCCAAACAGAAGCCTTACAAACTGTACATATCGCCGTTTTCCACTGTTAAATATTGCCAAATGGCTGACATTTTCCTCGCTCTGACAACCGTTACATTCTCCACTAGCGCCGCACTGTTGTTGTTTGCTATCGTCACGTGATGAACTACCTGCATTCAGTTCTTCTTCACTGCTCTAAACCTGTAGTTGCCAGTGGCAGCCATGATACATCCAGGGCAATTGATTCCCGGTTAAACAAATTGATTGTTTTCTGGATTAATAAATGATGGTGCGGATCAGTGCATAGACTGGCGTACTGACAGATACCCGATACCGAATTTTGGGCAGCATTGGAAAAGCTCCAGTAAGACCTAAACAGCCAGGCTCTCTTTTTCATCGTTTGTTTCCTGACATTGGAACCTTGTGCTCAGGTAGACACTTTATTTACCCAGCAGATGAATACGCGCCTAATTCACTTCCTATTTGTTGCCACATTTTTAACATTGGCTTTAAATTCCCTTGATTGTGGAATCCAACGATTATGCGAATTGATGGCGGTCAGCTATAATCGCGATCAGGCAATTATGTAATAATTGCGACAGGCCGAGTGACAAAACTATGGTTCCTGCTACCAAAAGGGGCCCATGCTGTGACAGGGCTGAAGTGTGCGAGGACCTGCAGTGTTGAACCTAAGCCAGTCCCCCATCACCTCAGTCGTCACCCTGTCAGTCCGCCTTCGCTGCACTATTACACAGCCAACAGGCTGAGAAAGGTAGAAGAAGGAGAGGGAAGGAGAAGGAAAGTGGGCTGTCTGGAGTTCAAATTGAAAAGGAGTGAAAATGTGATAGAGTGAGGTGGTGACCAAAAGAAATCAAAGAGGCAGAGAAGGAGGGAGAGGCAGGGGGAACATGAGAGAGAGAGCGAAGAGTGAAAGCAAAGAGATGAAGACGACAGGAGAGAGGGAGGAGAGGAAAAAGAGGGAGAGAGAGGCTCAGGACTGTGCAGCTGTGGGAGCGTATTAAACAATCACTTCTGTGTCAGCGGCTCAACACACCGACAGAGGACATCTAGTATAGTAGAAGCGCTCAGCCAACGCAGAAGCAACTATCACTGACGTCAAATCCTCGCTTTGCTCTCTCATAGTTCTGAACCAAAATCTGTCTCTTCACAAACAGCCAAAAGGCCACTTGATTCAACTCAACCACCTTTACAGCAAAACACCCATGACTGAGGTTATTAACAGAGGATACGGAAACATGTCATACAAGTACAAAGCCCTTCAACAGACATCAAATCACAGCACACCGATCCAAATGCAGCATGAAATGAGTAACACGTGTAGTCTGCAGCGTCGAGCATCACAGCAGCTTCAGTCTCCGGAGAAGCTGAGTCACGAGCTGCTTGTTGTATTGACAACAGGCGGAGCTGCTGGGGATAGCATCCCCTCAATGTCAATCACGGCAATGACATCGTCCCCCAACAGGAAACAGGCACACGCACTGATACCACAATGTAAGCACAGACACGCACGTCCACATGCAACCAACAGGCGTGAAGTGTCTATGTACACACTGATAAAAGAAACCTCTTCCTAATGCATCCAGGAGTGTGACATGTTATCATCTTTGTATATCTGTGTGTGTGTGTGTGTGTGTGTGTGTGTGTGTGTGTGTGTTGTACATGTCTAGCGTTTGCTTGAGGGGGTAGGGCGTCAAGGCAACGCAAGCCTCGAGACAAGAGGGTGGTTGCCGTGGAAACCTCAGGCTGAGAGCTCAGCAGCCGGGCGATTGAAGGAAAAGAAGGAGCAATAGACGGTGAGAGACGGAGAGAAAGAGCGTGAGTGTGATGTAAAAACACGAGGGCAACGTCCCGAGGGCAAGGAGGGAAAACTAAAACAGAGAGAGAGAACGAAATAGAGCTGGAGGAGGAGGGAGGATGAAATGATGTCTAAGAATAAGAGAAAGACAATGAAGAAGACATACAGTGAGGCAGAGGAGAGGAGGAGCTCAAAGAGGAGTGAATAAACAGCTTGAAGGAGTGATGGAGGCCAGAAGCAAGGATAGGGGTGATGATGTGGACTCACAGGGAACGGTGCGGAGGTAGAGGTTGTCTCTGATGATCTGCTGGTGGTCGTGGTCCACTGAGCCCTTGGAGAAACGCAGGTTGAGGTAGTGCCGCAAATCCTTGTCAACCACCCCCCCTGAACACAAACACAGGAAGAGAGAGATTAGAGCTCGCTTGCATTTGATAACATGACACGCCACACAAGCCTGGCATTTTGTTGGAGTGATATCCAAATGTCTTATTGTTCTTTGTTTCAAACCTGGCTGGCTGAAGATCAAACATGATGTAAGTGACACTGCATTGGAAATAACTGAAAGGATTTCAGTCCACTGGAAGAACAAATAGCCGGCCCAGCAGGCCGGTCAATACACACTCATGCTGCGCAGCCAAACATCGCTCAAACACACACAACTTTTACATTCTAGCGGACATCCCAAAGTTTCTAAAGATACCAAATAGGTCAGTCTGAATTCAGTGGAAATGTCTAGAATATGTCAGTTTGATGGAATGGTGCAGCTTTAAAAAGAAATCCTTCATCTTGAATTTAAATATTTTTCTCTGTGCAATGATAATGCTTCAACAAAGAGTTGGAACGACGGCGTCACGACTGTCAGACTGTGACGAGAAAGACTGAAGAGGATTTTTAACGACCTTAAACCTCCTTAAAGCTGCAGTTCGTAAAGTTGGAGCAAATATGATTACAAAAAGATATTTTTATAAAACGGTCACTGTATCCGGACAGTAGTGCAGGAGACAGGTAATCTGAAAAACATCAGGTTCCTCTGTGTCATCCGGTGTCCTCCGGTGTCCTCCGGTGTCCTCCGGTGCTCCTAATGCCATCTGCAAGACTTCACAGACCGGAGGAAAACCGCCAATCAGAGCTGATCTGGATTCTGTCGTCTCTGAACAGCTGTCAATCACTCGCCAACTCTGATCAACCGGTGAAACTAGGCAGCGCTGATGAAATATGAATCAATATTCTGTTTCTGTAATGCCTATTTCTCGCCTCAAATGTTTTCAGAAAACATCTCATAGTGTACTGTTTAGCTGTAAAATGAGAAATACCAAGCACCGCCCACCAGCCGGAGCAAACTTTCTCATTTTACAGCTAAACAGTACACTACAAGATGTTTTCTGAGAACATCTGAGGAGAGAAATAGACATTACAGTAACAGAATATTGATTCATATTTGATCAGCGCTTCCTAGTTTCACCGTTTGAACCCAATGACGCCAAAAATATTCTGCCTACTGCAGGTTTAAGGAGAAGTAAAGGAGCAAAACTGTATGTTTAATGGTGTTAAAGAATTGAATATGAGGCTCAATCTGACTGAAAGCGTGCACTGATTTTCATACCAAAGCAAAACAGCAGAGGCTACTACAGACGCTGAAGTAAACACACACACACACACACACACAGATCATGGTAATTGTGTAAACCAGTGATCCCCTTGGGGCTAAATGTGCGGTGTCAGCAGGTTGGGTGACAAAGGCCTACAGAGGACAGAAGCTCTCACACCACCTCATCTCTGCCTGTCTCTGCTTATTATCTACAAGCTGTCTTCCTCCTCATTAAGGCACTGAACTGAAACACAGTGGAATAAAGAGCAAACACAAGTTAAAGGCAGAGGACTAAGAGCAGGCCAACATATCTGTGCTGCACACACACACACTGTGTGATAATGTCCATGAATTGTTTCTCCTCCCTTCATCCCAAACCAAAGAAGCCCAGGAGGATGAGAGGAGGAGAACTTATTCTCCACACCACATTCGGTATGCAAGACTATCACATCAGACGGCGGGAGGGATGAGGTTACATGCCATGCATTTACAAATGAAAAACATGTCACTCATGCATATTCTAGCGACCTCCTGCCAAATTGATTTGACAGCATTCGGCCTACCGGTTGATTTTAGATTAATGCAGCGCCTACCCGTCAAAGAGAACAAACAGCGCACCGTTACCTTTACAGACTGTGCAGATAGATACCTGTATGTATTATGTTGCTGACACAGGTGCCTCTGTGATTTTGCAATAAGGAATCCTTGAGGAATAACATCTTATGTAAACTGACACCATTTTAGCGAGGCTGTGAAGCACTGTGAATTGCTTCACAAACAGCAAAGCTAGAGGAGACGAGAGGAGAGGAGGGGAGAGGAGAGAGGAGAGGAAAGGAGGAGAGGAGAGGAGAGGAGAGAGGAGAGGAGAGGAGAGAGGAAAGGAGAGGGGAGAGGAGAGGAGAGGAGAGGAGAGGAGAGGAGAGAGGAGAGGAAAGGAGGAGAGAAGAGGAGAGGAGAGAGGAGAGGAGAGGAGAGAGGAAAGGAGAGGGGAGAGGAGAGGAGAGGAGAGGAGAGGAGAGGAGAGAGGAGAGGAAAGGAGGAGAGAAGAGGAGAGGAGAGAGGAGAGGAGAGGAGAGAGGAAAGTAGAGGGGAGAGGAGAGGAGAGGAGAGGAGAGGAGAGGACAAGAGGAGAGGAGAGGAGAGGAAAGAAGAGGAGAGGAGAGGAGAGGAGAGGAGAGGAGAGGAGACGAGAGGAGAGGAGAGGAGAGGAAAGAAGAGGAGAGGAGAGGAGACGAGAGGAGAGGAGAGGAGAGGAGACGAGAGGAGAGGAGAGGAGAGGAAAGAAGAGGAGAGGAGAGAGGAGAGGAGAGGAGAGGAGAGGAGAGGAGAGGAGAGGAGAGAGGAGAGGAGAGGAGAGGAGGAGAGGAGAGGAGAGGAGAGGAGACGAGAGGAGAGGAGAGGAGAGGAAAGAAGAGGAGAGGAAAGAAGAGGAGAGGAGAGGAGACGAGAGGAGAGGAGGAGAGGAGACGAGAGGAGAGGAGAGGAAAGAAGAGGAGAGGAGAGGAGAGGAGAGGAGAGGAAAGAAGAGGAAAGAAGAGGAGAGGAGAGGAGAGGAGAGGAGAGGAGACGAGAGGAGAGGAGAGGAGAGGAGAGGAGAGGAGAGGAGAGAGCCAGAAAACAAAGGAAGAGCAGCTGAAATGTTGATTGAACATTATTAGGACTGTCGCAGTTCTCAGATTGGTAAACATCACATCACACAGCTATATATTCAGGCATAGGCCGTATCTTTGACATGCACAGACGGACACACACACACACACTTATGCTCACCAACACACACAGACGTATGTGCAGAGAGAGATGGAGGGAGACAAACAGACAGAGTGAAGAGAAAGGCAGTGCAGACCAGGCACCTCATCAGCAGCTGGCCCAGATGTAGATAAAAGCAGCCCTTTCTCCACAGGTATACATCCACAGACAGCCTGTCCTCCCAGGCGTCCTCTAGCCTCGCAACCAACCACCACACATCTTCTGCCGCCTCGGTGAAACCTCACTGTCCTCCCTCCTGCCTCTGCTTCTCCACCGCTGCTCCACCACACACGCACAAGCACCTGGCTGCAGCCAATTTTAATCCCAGGGAAGACGACGAGGATGAGGGGGAAGGGAGACGCAGAGAGACGCGGCGAGATGGAGAGAGACGACGACCGTCGGGAGAAAAGAGAGGAGAAGGAGATGTGCCAGTGGGAAGCCGGGCTCCAAACGACCTGCCAGCCGATTGGCCAGAGAGCTTCCACAGTCCTGCAGTGGCCCCTATCTGCTGCTGCTGGCACTGCACTGGAGTGTTTGTGCATTTGTAGGGTGAATGTTTGTGTGTGTGTGTGTGTGTGTGTGTGTGTGTGTGTGTGTGTGTGTGCAAGAGACTGAGGGAGACACACATTGAGTAAGAGTATAAAATAAATGTTTATGTGTGAAAGCATCTGTAGATGTGTGTCTGTATTTCTGAGTGTGTGCGTTTGTGCGAGTGCACCCAGATGCTCCCTGACTTTCCTCAAAATACTCTGCGTCTCGCCCACCAGATGCTCTCCCTGTTCGACCTTGTGTTAACGTCACCGACTAGAGAGAGAAATACTGAGACGCAGCAGCAGCAGCAGCATATGTCACACTGAGGTTACACACACTCATACGCACACGGAGGCATGATGAGCTTGCAGCTGCAGACGCCAGCGAAGATGCCCTGAGCGCCGTCTTGGGCTAGGTTTGGTCTAAATACAAGGAATAAACAAACACCGACACAGAAACACACGCTCATGATATGAGTACTGAGCTCAGGGCACAGCTGAGTGTGAAGGAGGATGGGTGTGTTTAAAGAGGCTTTGTTGGTAGAACGCTTCAAATAAGCAAATTTAGAAACCATCATCTTGATGCTGTAAACATCATTTTATGGCCGGGCTTCAACAAAGCGGGAAAAATTCTGGGGAAAACAATTGTAGCACGTCGAAGGGAAAAAGATGACGAACACGATCAATCACAAACTCATCAAGGCAGACAGCAATCAGTGAAGCTTCTGCTCAGTGGAGCTTTACATTAGTCCATGCAGGTCACAGTCTCCTGCTCCATGAACTGGCCATCAGCAGACCTCGCCCCCCCACTTCAACATTGTGTGTCCCCGTCGAGCTGTCAGCTCCACATTCCTCCCTGCAGCAGCTGCTAAACACAAACTGCTATTACTGGTGGAGCTGCTGGCTCTCTCTCCACTACGGCAGCCTCCACCTTATCAATCAACACATGATGCAATAGTACAGTCGGTCTCTACGGGCTTGTCTGTTGAATTTATATGTTCAATGTCTCAGAGTATGTGTCTGCTCTGTTACTGCTGGGTGAGGTAACTGTGCTCCCGCCGAGCGTTTAGCATGCTGCTTGGATCCAAATGTGGAGAAAGGAGCAGAGTCTGTACAATACAAACAACTGTGGAACCATTTGGTCAATAAACGCTCCAGACTGCATTCAGTCAGAAGCATTAATGGTTCTGAACATCAGGCCATGGTAACAGTGAGTATTCAACCAGGTACAGATTTCCATTTCACCAAAGAAAGCCTGAGAATCGACAATAACTACGTTTTACAGACAGAGATGTATGGATGGTTGGAGGCATACATACACTTTATAATCTAATGCCTTTGTTTGTTGCCCTAGCAACAAAAAGAAAATAGCAGATTTATGTACATAGCTCTTGACTTCCCTAACACACAACTATACTAATGAGCAGCGCTGGCGCTGTGTTTCAAAGGAAATCATTTCATCCTAAATATCTACTATAACGTGATTTGAGAGTATATTCACATGGAAAAAACAATAATGTGTACTTTAAAATGGCAACATACTAGAAGAGAGAAAGAGAGAGAGAGAGAGAAAGCGGTGACATGAAACAGACATCCATGCACCCAAATCTGCAGATGTTTTAGCGTGGTGTTGTCCTACAGTTCAACGGTCAGCAGAAAGGCAAGAGATAAAAACAACTCTTACATTTCAAATGAGAACAACAATACATCCTTAACAATATCTATGTGTTAACGGTGTTAATGTCTTGCTCAGTAACATTTACAATGGTGCACTATGAAGATATACTGTACTTAGTTGCTTGGACACTCTAGTAAATCTAAGGGCCCTGACACACCAAGCGGTCGGCCGTTGAAAATGGTCGCCAAACGCCGTTTTGTTTCATGTACGTATCATAACAACGGCCTGTACATCCACAGTCCTCGTTCTTCCGCTTTGGTCAAAACAAAGGCAACGTGAAGCGACGCAACAGGCGGCTTTCATCGCCGCTACTTCTCTGATGTCGGGTTGGTGTGTCTAGGGCTTAAGGGTTGACTAGATTGACTGACTAGTTTCTCTCCTCAACTTTGAACATGATTGATATTTTATCTTAACAGTAGCTATAATCAAATGTTCATGTGGGATCACCAGCAGGCCACTGTAATAATAACATGGTGCTGTTCTACAGTCAGCGTTGTAAATACCAGAACACGCAAACTAGGAATCCACGGGCTGATGCTAGGGCTAATACCGATATCGTGATATGTGATATTGTCCTAGATTTTGGATATTGAAATATTGTAATGCAGCATAAGTGTTGTCTTTTCCTGGTTTTAAAGGCTGCATTACAGTAAAGTGATGTAATCTCCTGAATTTAGCAGACTGTTCTATCATTTGCCTTTACCCATTTTACATATCCACATTACTGATGAATATTTATAAAAAAAATCCCATTGTATAAATATTTTGTGAAAGCACCAACTCTACAATATCATCGCAAAATCAATATCGAGGTATTTGGTCAAAAATATAGTGATATTTGATTTTCTCCATATCAACCAGCCCTGGCTTGTACTGGTATTTACAACACTTCAGTGAAGAGGCTGTAGTTTGATTATGATTATGATGGTTAACAGAAACTAGAAATGCACTCGGAGAGCGCAGACCTCCACCAAGGCAGGTTTCATGAACGCGTCATCAGTTACACTGTGCATGTCTTAAAGCCTGTGATGTTAATGCACAGGCTGAGCGGAGTTATTAAAAACAATTCCCGAAGCCGGATTATAATTCGTATCGCCACCAAAATCTAATGGATTGTTCATTGTGCCACATCCTACCCCTCCAAAAAATGTCATTCAAATCAATCACGGACTTTTGGAGTAATCCTCCAAACGGACAAACCAACAAACCAAAACGGACAAACCAACAAACGGACAAACCAACAAACAGACAAATGGACAAACCAACAAACGGACAAACCAACAAACAGACAAACCAACAATCCAACAAACAAACAAACCAACACACCAACAAACCAACAAACGGACAAACCAACAAACCAACAAACCAACAAACGGACAAACCAACAAACGGACAAACCAACAAACGGACAAACCAACAAACCAACAAACCAACAAACGGACAAACCAACAAACGGACAAACCAACAAACAGACAAACCGACAAACGGACAAACCAACAATCCAACAAACCAAAACACCAACAAACCAACACACCAACACATCAACAAACCAACAAACCAACAAACCAACGTCGCTGAAAACGTAACCTCCTTCCTAGGCCTTCGGCCTTGGTGGAGGTAAAGAGTAATTCTGACATGACCTCCATCACTGCTGCTTACTGCTGGTGTGGCGCTCAGGCTCTCTCTGAGCAGTCAAGCCAACAGTGCTTCTTTCCCCCACAGAGGATCTGGAGATTTTCTCCTCGTTTAACAGTCAGAAATTTGGGATTAATGTTTTTTTCAAATGTTTAAAAAACATTTTTTATATAATTCTGTTTTTCCAAATATGAAAGGAAACGCAGCTCGCTCTTCGTCTATCTCCGGCAACCACATATTCAGAGGAGAGTTCCTTCAGTTTCACAGAAATGTTCGTTTTAGAGAGAGAGAAGAGAAATAACATCTTAATCTAAACTGCAGAGTCAACGTGAGTTAAAGTTGGTGTTAGTGTTAAATATCTGTTTGTGATTAACTCAGCTGTACCTTTTAACTCGCTGAGGATGTCTGTTGGTAGATTTCCATCAGGTGCTGTATAGATATTTAAATCTGCACTGACACCTGTGTAATGAAACAAAAATCATTAGAGCTTAGCTGCGGCCATCCTCTAATCCAAATTCATTTGAACTGCACATACATAAACACATTAATGCAAACTTAATATTATCCATAACCAAATCTTAATTGAATCGGTTTTATAGGGTTTTAATCCAAACTAATGTGAAGCTATATTTTTCTTTCCTTGTTGAAACAATAAACCCTTCGCAGGTTGTTGTTCATCTTTGTGAAGACATTTATACGGATGAAACTACAGTGCAAGAACATTTAAGATACAACATAGCAGGCCTGATAATAATACAATGTTCCTCCCTGTAGTAGATAAGTAAATTGTTAATCCTGCCCTCAACGCCCTCAGCAGGTCAAGATCACACTCCAACACCTGTCACTTATCTTGATAAGCTGTCTTCCTGGAAACAGCAGCTACCCCGAGGCCGACCTCCCCAGCATGCAAACTACACGCTCAGAAGAAGAAGAGAAAGCAGATTCTCTTTAATCACAACAGAAACTCAGAGTTCACCACCGTCTCACCTGCCATACATTTCTATTATAAAACCATACTGACATGTGTTTTCCTGCTTTGTGATTGTTTCTTTTATTACATTAGATGTAGGCATAATATTTAATTGTAATACTTTGACATACACAGCTTTTATTATCTGCACTGTATTTGGGTTTATATTTGGCCTGGGAGATGGTAGTGTTTGATGTTTGGTTTGATCTGCTGTTTTTTTCTTGTATTATTCTTATATAGATTTTTTTACAGTAATAACGCTTACTGTTGCTCGTTTATACTTTATATTGCTCTTTTGTTTTTGACAGTGGATTTTTGTCATTTGGTGGAATTGATGCATTTCTGTGACCTGAGTTTCACGCCTGGCAGTGAGACCAATCTGAGTCTAAAACCAAAAGATATTCAGTTTACAAAACAGAAAAGCAGCAACTCCTCATATCTGAGAAGCTAAAAAACAACGAATATTTAGTATTTTTGCTTGAAAAAATATCAAAAGAGTTGGCAAATATCTTTATGTTGATTGACTAATTGCTTAATCAACTAATCATTTCCGGTCTTGAGGTTTTTAGCCTCACTGTAATAGGAACAGCTCGACACTAGACATAACTGAAAAGCCAATATCAGGAATATGGTTTGATTTTAGGCGTATGGAAACGTAACATGCAGCACATATTCCTGAGCAATATTGTCTTCTAACAAGACAGGGCTGAATGCGTTGCATTGTTTATACTGTACGTACAGCAACATGAGGCCTGGGGGAGGAGCAGATAGATGTAGAAAGACCAACAGGAGCCATGTTGTTTGATTTGGGAAGGCATAATGAGGTCTGACATGCCCACTCTCCCAGGAGGCTGAGAGACGAGGGAAGCACGGTCGTGCCACATTGATTCTCTAAGTTTCACAAAGTTTAACTGCTCAACTCTTAAGTGCAAACAAATCTACAGTCACGCTTTAGGAAAACAAGCTGGCATGCAAAGTCTTACTGCACGTTCACACATACATGCAAACCTCATCATCAGAGGAGCATATGAAAACAGTGAAAGGCAAAAAGTTCGACATCATGTCAAAGTCAGCTGGACACTCTATACTTTCCTGCACACAATCCCTGTCTTTACTTGCTTGACACACACAGAAACACTCGCTCCTTTTACCCTAACTAAAGCCCAGATACACCCGATAAGTACCACAAACACACCTGATCGAATCCAAGCGACAAAGACATCCACATGCTACCACTCTGAGTGAAACTACGGGGCTGTCTGGCCGGTTAAAGGCCAAGATTTGAGCTGATGGACGGGGGCGTCTGGGGAGAGCTGAGATGAAGTGGTGCTGTTCCCGAGTGGTTGTCATGGAGAACAAAACTCCGAGGCAGACTTGGTGATCGATAGCTTGCCCACACTCCCACAAGAGGTCACGAAGGCTACAGAGGAGTACAAACTGCAGGGCGAGAGTCAGCATATCAACTCTGGGACACACATACACAAGTAAAAAGATGAACATATCTTCGCCTGCACTCCACTCACCAAATCCTACTAGAGCTACTGGACATCATAGACAATAACCCTCGCCCCATTCACGCCTCTCTCTACAAACAAAGCATCTTCAGCTAATTAACCCGGATCAACCACTATAATTATCATGCACTATTCTCATATACACCTCAAACTCAACCCACCTTTTCTTTTCCTATTCCTACTGTTGTTTTTGTTTTTTTGCACATATCCTAGGGACAACATGTGGAGAGAAACTAAAATTAGATGGACCTTTTTCACAGCAGACAATTTGACTTGTCAAAACACAGGTGTAACTAATAACATTACTAACTGCTACACTGCATTGTTATACTTACTGGAGCCATCACCACTGTTATTAGTTGCACCTGTGATTTTCCTGCTATTGTTGCACCTTTAAACAGACACGACTCCGTCTTCCTTTTGTAACTTTATTCTTCCCAGTTCTGCAGAAGTTATCTTTACACGAAGCAATCAGAACCGTGTGCACACATCAGTAAACAAACACGTTCGCTCATCTCTACTGCGCTGACTGATGACATCACATCACTCTGAACTATGACCTCACGGTAATAACATTGCTCTGGCTGATGACATCACATCACTCTGAACTATGACCTCACGGTAATAACATTGCTCTGGCTGATGACATCATAACACTCTGAACTATGACCTCACGGTAATAACATTGCTCTGGCTGATGACATCACATCACTCTGAACTATGACCTCACGGTAATAACATTGCTCTGGCTGATGACATCATAACACTCTGAACTATGACCTCACGGTAATAACATTGCTCTGACTGATGACATCATAACAGTCTAAACTATGACCTCACGGTAATAACATTGCTCTGACTGATGACATCACATCACTCTGAACTGACTTCTCTCTAATAACATAAAACAGATAATATATATAACATTTGCTAAATGTAAATAAAATGGGATCAGAATGTATTTCTCTTAGAGAACTTAAATCTATTCCAGGTCACTAACATTTAAATAATAAAATATTTCCAGGTCGCAACACTTTAACAAGTTAAAATGTCTGCTGTGAAAACGAGGATTCATTTGAGAAAAGAGGTGTTTTATTAGGTCACGGTCACACACGCACGAACGCAGACAAGAGACCGTCGCCTGCCGAGGCGATGTTCGCCTGAGAGTTCACCGAAGCACTTTGAATGCAAAGATGCAAATTTGCTTCGCCACCGAAGCGAATATTTGTTCGCCTCTTCGCTGGCATAGAACGGAAGTGAACAGGAGGCGAACAAGAGAAGAGCTCCATGTACCGTTAGTTAACCTGAAGAGTCTTCTGTGTGTCGCTGATGTTGAAGCATTAATGCTGAATAAAGGAACTGATGGTCCAGAGTTGGTTGTGTGTGTTCCGTTAACACTTCATTAAAACAACGTATGAGCTAACCCAAAATTAACTAGTTAACTCGTTAGTTAGTTAGTTAGTTAGTTAATATAATAAGAATAGCATTATCATTCTTGGAAAATGTTATTTGCCCAAATCCAAGTATATGAAAGTGAAACCTGTAAGTTTAATGTGCTTCATTCTGAATTTCTTTCTTACATAAAAGCCCCTTAAAGTCATGAAAAACAAAAATGCATTGAAACTTCTTAGCATAACAGAAGAATATGAATTACAGGTATACAGCCCTATAGCCTTTAATTTAATTTATTATTATTATTATTATTATTATTATTATTATTAATAATATGAATTACAGGTATACAGCCCTATAGCCTTTAATTTAATTTATTATTATTATTATTATTATTATTAATAATATGAATTACAGGTATACAGCCCTATAGCCTTTAATTTAATTTATTATTATTATTATTATTATTAATAATATGAATTACAGGTATACAGCCCTATAGCCTTTAATTTAATTTATTATTATTATTATTATTATTATTATTATTATTATTATTATTAATAATAATATGAATTACAGGTATACAGCCCTATAGCCCTTAATTTATTGTATAATTTGACATATTGTATTTGTTCTTGTTCTGACTCTAATGCAGTGATCTATGAGCCGTGCTGGTTGGACATTTGAATTTGTTTAATAAAATAAAAAGTTAGCTAACTAACTAGCTAACTAGTTAGTTAGCTAGTTAGTTAAGAAATTTACTGTTTTAACTAGTTAGCTAACTAGTTAACTAAGTTAGTTAGTTAACTAGTTAACTAATTAGTTAACTAGCTAACTAGCTTAAACAGAGAAGTAGCTAACCGTTAGCTAACTGGAGCATAGAAAAATAAACTTTAAAACATGCACTTTGAAATGAAGTGAACGAACCTCCTACTGGAGCCAGACTCCTACTGGAGCCAGACTCCTACTGGAGCCAGACTCCTACTGGAGCCAGACTCCTACTGGAACCAGACTCCTACTGGAAGCAGACTCCTACTGGAGCCAGACTCCTACTGGAAGCAGACTCCTACTGGAGCCAGACTCCTACTGGAGCCAGACTCCTACTGGAAGCAGACTCCTACTGGAGCCAGACTCCTACTGGAGCCAGACTCCTACTGGAAGCAGACTCCTACTGGAGCCAGACTCCTACTGGAGCCAGACTCCTACTGGAAGCAGACTCCTACTGGAGCCAGACTCCTACTGGAGCCAGACTCCTACTGGAGCCAGACTCCTACTGGAACCAGACTCCTACTGGAGCCAGACTCCTACTGGAACCAGACTCCTACTGGAAGCAGACTCCTACTGGAGCCAGACTCCTACTGGAGCCAGACTCCTACTGGAAGCAGACTCCTACTGGAGCCAGACTCCTACTGGAGCCAGACTCCTACTGGAAGCAGACTCCTACTGGAGCCAGACTCCTACTGGAGCCAGACTCCTACTGGAGCCAGACTCCTACTGGAAGCAGACTCCTACTGGAGCCAGACTCCTACTGGAGCCAGACTCCTACTGGAAGCAGACTCCTACTGGAGCCAGACTCCTACTGGAGCCAGACTCCTACTGGAGCCAGACTCCTACTGGAAGCAGACTCCTACTGGAAGCAGACTCCTACTGGAGCCAGACTCCTACTGGAGCCAGACTCCTACTGGAGCCAGACTCCTACTGGAAGCAGACTCCTACTGGAGCCAGACTCCTACTGGAGCCAGACTCCTACTGGAGCCAGACTCCTACTGGAACCAGACTCCTACTGGAGCCAGACTCCTACTGGAACCAGACTCCTACTGGAGCCAGACTCCTACTGGAAGCAGACTCCTACTGGAACCAGACTCATGTTACTCATGTTACTCTCTCATCACTAATTACTGCATCAACCACCCAACCTTCTGTAATCTACCCAACATGACGTCATGACGCTCCGTGGAGCTTCAGCCAGGAGAACATAGAAGTGGACCACTTCTTATATTCAGTTCTCCTGAAGACCAGTCCCTGGGCTCTGGCTTTACCGGACCTAGTCTCCTCCTCAGCCCCTCAGCCCTGAGACTCCACTGAACGCAGTGAAGATGTAAACCTGATATAAGAACATTAAATCTTTTTCCTTCTCATTACTTTCAAAACATATAAAAATGTCTTTATCCTGAAATTGAATTGTTTGCATTGTTTATCCTTCTATAATACTGTTGAATATATTCTGGTGAACATACAGTGATAATAAGAAATGACAGATTGGTTCTTCTTCTAGTTCACAGAAAGGACAAGAATATATCAAATCTAAATCTCTCATTATTTTTTTGCTGAATATATTCGATGCAAAATGTCAAAGGAACCTTCTGTAACTTTATTAACAAAAAAACAAATTAATTTCTCTATAAAGCAAAGCTCCCTGGTACGGGGGGGGGACAGACTTACAACTCGTATGCAATTCCTAATGTATCTATTCAAGCATTTATTCTCGGTAATGTCGACTTCTCCAAGGAATATACCGTATTAAATGGATCAATCATTGAAACCTCGCTTACTGAAGCTCTAAGGTGCTGCAGCTCCTCGGCAGAGCATCAACACCACCGCATACGACATATACTATCAGGAATAACCTGAACTCAGAAAGGAATTCATTATATGTTAGTAACCGTCCATCAGCAATAAGAAACGCTTTAACCAATACAACACCACCGTCAACCCATCTTCCATAAATAGTGATTTATCTTTATATTGAATATTCTTGTTACCTCCGTCAGGCCGAAGGCCTCGGAAGGAGGTTATGTTTTCACCGGCGTTGGTTTGTTGGTTTGTCCGTTTCTATTTCTCCAAAAGTCCGTGATGGATTTGAATGAAATGTTTTGGAGGCGTGGCACAATGAACAATCCATTCGATTTTGGTGTCGATCCGGATCATGATCCGGCTCGGAGATCCGCTCAGCCTGTGCATTAACACCATAGGCTTTAAAGGTCCCATATTATAAAAAGTGAGATTTTCATGTCTTTTATATTATAAAGCAGGTTTAAGTGATACATAAATACTGTTAAACTATCAAAACGCTCAATATACGGAGAAATACACACAGCCCGTATTCAGAAATTGTGCGTTTGAAACAAGCCGTCAGGATTTCTGTCCATTTGTGATGTCACAAATATACAATATATAGACCATTACATGGTTTTAAACATAAACATTCTAAATGTGTCCCAGTTTATTTCCTGTTGCAGTGGATGTAAATAACATCAGCTGACAGGAAGTAAACATGGACCCAAACTGTTGCCTAGCAACGCTATTCCGTTGAAATGCACTAAAACGGAGCGTTTCAGACGGAGGGTGAATACAGGTTTATTCAGACAGACAGAATGAGGAAAATAAAGTAGTTTTTTTAACAATACAGCATGTAAACATGTTCTAGTAGAAACACTAAATACAAGTATGAACCTGAAAATGAGCACGATATGGGACCTTTAAGACATGTGCAGCGTAATGGTATGTGTCCACAGGGGCGTTTTTTATAGCGAGGGGACGCACCGCTTCCCAGCATTGGACGCTTGGTGGGCTGTCAGTAGAAACAAGGCACTCGGCTCCTGATTGGACAAATGCTTTCCCTCCGTGGGCTGCTGCTCCCAGCTTTCAAACCGGAAACAATACGGAGGCTCGTTTGGAAACTTTCTTCTCTTATTTCATGAAAACAGTTCACTGAAATGTGTTTCTGAAAACATTTGAGGCGAGAAATAATCCTGCGACGTACATGAAACCTGCCTTGGCGGAGGTCTGCGCTCTCCGAGTGCACTTCTATTTATTTTGTAAATCAGTTTGTATTTTAGTATACTATACACATACCTTTAGGATGCACTATAGCACCTTGAGCATCCTTCTGGGTGAATAAAGTTCTCTCTTATCTTATCTTAAATTGATTTCTTTAGACCTGGATGTGTTCTTTATGTCTTCTCCTCCAAAGAACTTGTTTTTCTGATTTCCCTCTACCCATCCATTACTCCTCTCTATCCCTCCTTTGTCTCCTCATCCACCTCTCCGGTGGTCCTGTTAAGGCTGCCCTGATCTGACCTGGTCTACTTTCTCTTGTTTTACAGCCCCAATTATGCACAGGTAGTTTGAGACGGTCTCTGAAGGCCTCTGTGTGTGTGAGACAGAGACAGAGAGAGAGAAAGACAGAGAGAGAGAGAGAGAGAGAGAGAGAGAGAGAGAGAGAGAGAGAGAGAGAGCGTTATACTGTTTATATGTATATATGTACTGATCGTTTCTACATATTGTGAGACCGTGTAGCTGTGGATGAAGAATCTGTTTCCAGTACTCCTAATGACATTATTACAGCAGGCGGCAGGGCCCATTATTAATAGTAAATGACAGAGCCTCTCTCCTAAAGGTCTTAATATTGATCCCCCCCCATCCTCAGACTAGTCTTAATGATGCTGTTCCTCCATGTCTTCCTCCACAGCACCATAACCAAGGCCAGACACACATTTACACATTTACATCCTCTGAGTCACTACAAAGAGAAAAAAACAACACTATCACTGAGACTTTAAAGCTAACAGACGGACGTTATAGAAACCGCCAACCATAATATTCCTAATAATATTACCGTCCTCCTCCTCCTCCTCCTCCTCCTCTTCCTCCTCCTCCTGCTCCTCCTCTTCCTCCTCCTCCTCCTCCTCCCCTCTTCCACCTCCTACTCTTCCTCCTCCTCCTCCTCCTCCTCCTCTTCCTCTTCCTCCTCTTCCTCCTCCTCCTCCTCTTCTTCCTCCTCCTCCTCCTCCTCCTCTTTCTCCTCCTCCTCCTCTCCTTCCTCCTCCTTCTCCTCCTCCTCTTTCTCCTCCTCCTCCTCTCCTCGTTCCTCCTCCTCCTCCTTCTTCTCCTCCTCCTCTCCTCCTTCCTCCTCCTCCTCCTCCTCCTCTTCTTCTTCTTCCTCCTCTTCCTCACCTCGAGAGTCTTTGCTGATGAGATAAATAGCGATGGACAGGAGGAGGTGTGTGTTTTTGTGCATGTGGGGCTCCTGTTTTAAGTGAGATGTTTTTCACCCCTGATTGCTCTCCTCCAGTTCAAGCTGCGCTCCTCACACAACACAAGCATCTTAATGAGAATTAAAGCAACCGACTGACTGAGAGCGTCAGAGGAAGAGGATGGAGAGGAGTCGAGGAATAACACTCTGGAGGAAGGGTGAAGGTGAGTGTTTATCCTCTGTTCTATGGTAAAATAATGGGGAGGAAATAGAGAGAGATGAAGGGGCGTTAGAGAGGCAACAGAAACTCATTGGTTTGGGGGGTGCAGTGATCAATAACCCGAGGGGTTAAACCCAGCAGGGCTGTGTTCCCGGTCAATACAGAAATATGAATAATGTGTCTGTGGCTGAGAGAGGGCCGCCCTCTGAGCGTCATAATGATCCTCCTCTCCGACGCTTCGTTTGTCTGCTCTGGTCTGATAGTCTAATCAAGCCTGTCTGTGTCACTACAGGAGCCTTTCATGCTGCTCAGTCCAGCTCAACTGGTACTGCTCCTTTCTGTTCTTCATCACATGTTAGGATGAAGAATATCACACTCAGCCAGCAGCACAGGAAGTCAGAGAGAAGTGAGAAGTGGCCTCACATCCCAACAAGTCAGCTGGAAAACTACTAATAAAGCTCTTCACAAAGAAAGCAGACATTCTGCTCTCATCTCATTCTGACCGTCATATCACTCAAATTATTATTATTATTATTATTATCAGAGAAAAACAAAAACATATTACATGATATAAACAGCTAACAAAGCACTGATGTCAACACTGAAATAGACTGAATCCAGTGTGGTTGGTTATTCATTTGTTACCTAGATGGTCATAATCACGTGCATTTGGATGGGGACGTCGTTGTTTTCAGACAAGAACCAATCTTAGAAAAAAAGATATTTTCAGAAAGTGTCCCTTCTCCAGAGAACACAATGAGGACCACTTCCATTCCTTTCATGTTGACAGATCAATTAAACCAGAACCTCGTTTCTAGGAAGATCATTTCCAAGTTCACAAGTTGACAAGATCACAAACAATAATGTAATTTACGTTTTATCAATGTTCATATTTTAGACTTCAGAGGACGTCAGGTAGAGTTAGGCCCAGTTTTAGCCTCAGGCAGTCCACAGAGACCGATAGGTAACGTATAATTGCTAGCGTTAGCGTCTTTTTTCCCTCCAGACTGTAAAGGTTGGGCTGCTGTTTGGCTCGGTACGGAGGATATACTGTAAATTTACAGAATTTTCCGTTTTAGGATTAACAGAAGTGTCCGTGAATGGTACGGAGGACATCCTGTAAATCAACAGAACTTTACGTTTTAGGGTTGAAGAACATGTCCGTAAACTTAACGGAGAATGTCCCGGTACATTATCTGTTTTTCTACGGATGTTTTTCTACGGAGTGTATCTGTATGGATAGAAACCACACTGTGCCACTAAAATGTTCATCTAATCTGCCGTTCAAGTGGAAATCTTATACCGTGCCTATATAATTATCTGCTGTTTAAGACAAACATTAAACCTACATGAGGTTACTCCAGCTGGACATCGTTGCTTTAGTACAGCTAAGCAACAGGCTGAACTCAGAAGAGATGCTCTGGTTCTAACGACAGTCACACGTCTCCTCGTGACTCCAGAAACAGCTTTCAGAGAGAGTTACGGAGCAGTTCAGCTCTACAGACAGCAGCAACCGTCAGATGAGAGAAGGATGTCTGCAGGTTCAGACCTTTACCATACTGATATAAAACACTGGGCAGTCAAATACAGAGCTGACGTGAGAGAAGCTGCACTCTGAGGACTAACTGGTTGGACAGCTACTGTCCTCTATGGTTGGACAGCTACTGTCCTCTACTGGTGTGAAGCTTCAACTGCAGCGATGAAATGAAGCTGAATGCAAATGAAGCACTTAAACACATCAGCTGAGATCTCTTCCAGTAAGAGCTGGATGCTGCCATGAACATGATTATGTAATATCTAAACAGCCCAGCAATTAAATCCTTATCTGTCATGAACTGATGCATTACCACTAAAACACCTATTATAGGTAACATAGGAAACATATCTAAACAAAGGTTGACATATAGATTAAGAAGAAGCAGACGAATTAGAGGCTTTTGAAACAGTTGAGGCGTGAATGTATAAAAGGGCTTTAACTCAATACGTCCCTCATGTTTTGTACATTCAGTGTATACGGTATTGTGTATACGAGTTGGCTCCGATCCGAAGATATTCAGCTCAGGAATGATGGCGAGCCTCTTTAGAAAGTCACAGAATCACAGAACATGGTTGGTATCTGGATGGTTGGTATCCGTCCACCAGTCTCAGCTGTGCAGCTGCAGCGGCTCCTGACGCCAGCTTTTATAATCCTCCTCATTCAGATCTGAGGCTATCAGATTATAGCGCTGCTGGCTAATCTACAGTATGTCAATGAATGAAAACCATCCGCTGCCTTCTGGGCCGCCGGGCCTGACTGAGGAAGATAGGGAGGGCTGGGGGGGGACTCTTGTTTCAGCACAGAGCTGGCTCCCTGTTAGCTACGGTACACACCAGGCAGACGGTATACTGTCAATGTGTTTGTCTGTGTGTGTGTGTGTGTGTGTGTGTCTGCTGGCACACACACACACACACACACACACACACACACACACACACACACACAGACTGTATAACTTTCTGTCCACATTGCTGCAGCGGTCCTGATGAGCCAGATGTGCATGCTTCCTCCGTCTCCAGAGGTGAGAGCTGGTTGTGGCTGTCAGACTGAGGCCAGTCAAAGTGATGAGGACGGTAAAGAGACTATTTACCGGCGCTGAAATGTAACTAAGTACATTAGTCAAGCAATGTACTAATGTACAAATGTGAGGTACATTAGGTACTACATACTACATAAGGTAGTACTACATACTACATACTACATAAAGTAGTACTACATACTACATAAGGTAGTTGCCAAAAAAGAACTAGACAGAAGATTTTCATATATTATTTGATTTATATGCACAAAGCAGAAGGTGAACACATGAAAAACAATATGAACACATGAACACAATATGAACACATGAACAGTGTTGTGCTCAGACCAATTATCTTTTTCTTTTTTTAAGTTATTTTTTGGGGGCATTTTCCATTTTTTATTGAGAGGACAGTGGATAGAGTCTTGGAAAGGGGGGAGAGAGAGAGTGGATGCGGAAAGGGCCACAGGCCGGATTCAAACCCGGGCTGCCGCAGTCAGGACCAAGCCTTGATACATGGACGCCCGCTCTACCAACTGAGCTAACCCAGGCGCAGACCAATTATCTTTGATAGACTTCTGTCCAGCTATCTCTGATCATGTAATTTCACCAGAAAACACGTGATATAATGCTGAAATGGCCTCAAACCTCATACTTTCATGTTGTCATGCGCACGCACGCACGCAAGCACACACACACACGCAAACATCATGAATAATCATAAGAATATGGTGTTTTATCTCAGCCAGATGAAATACTCACAACCTCACACACTGCATCATGAAGTCACATCGCCATGGTGATCCATCAGTAAAAGGTCTCTGCTGCTATTCTGGAAAACTCCTTAAACCACCTGAATCTTTTCCTTAGACTCTTTAGACTTCTCTAGGCCAAACTCTCTAGTTGAGACTAGGGATGCTAATTTTAAAACAATGTTCTTAACCGATAACCGACCCTCGTTAACCGATTATTAACCGTTAACCGACAAGATTAGTGCCTCTCATGCAGCGGTGTACCAGCTGCAGGAGCACAACAGATATTGGTTGACGGGAGCCGCTCAGCTTTGAGTTAATTATTAACATTTCTTTTAATCGTTTTAACCGATAGCGTTAATCAGTTTAAATGCTTAATGTCGGTTAAACGTTTAATTATTGACATCCCTAGTTGAGACATACCAACATTTCAGAGCATCGTTGGTAGAAACTCTGATCCTGTTACGACTGAAGGATGGAAGAAAAGCTCCTTTCAGTCGTGTCTTATACATGCAAACACCGCTTCTATCTACATTTCACAAACACGTGCAGCAGCACAGTCCCAGATCGTCCCGTGCAGCGTGTCCAGGGTGAGGAGAATTACATTGACCTAATTCACTTAACTGGACCAGTTAGATATTTGGTCATTGGCTGGCTCAGCTTGAGTTTGATCCTCTGAGCCGAGCTCCAGCAGCTTCTCGCCTCAATAAAATCATCCTCCGCCTCTGACAGAACTCATCTCTCGCTGAGTTATTAATACCAACGGAGCAGACAGGATGTTATGCACCGATTCTTCAAGCTTCTCATCAACAAAGCGACACGAGAGGAGGAGAAGGTCGCCTTCTCTCCCTCCGCTCCATCTGTCCCTCCGTACTGTAGCTACAGCCAGAGGACCGGCAGCGCTCGGACAGCCAAGTCAGACAAAACTGAACAACCTCAACCCATCCTCCGAGGTTCTAGAAACATTAATATGATAATTATACACCAATTACTTCATGCAGCATGGACAGGGAATCTGAGGTTGGTGCTCACATTTACCACCAGCTATAAACTCCTCCCACGAACAGCCATTCTCCAATCACAGCTTAACAACCGGAACCAGGAAGAACTGTCCAGCTTTGGATTCTTCCATGTTGAGGCTTTGTGCAACACGTCGAGAGTTTGGAGGACGGAGGTCTTTATCAGCCTTTATAAAAACCACCATTACAAGAGAAAAGAGGAAAGAGTAGATTCAACTGCAAACATTAGCATGTCCAACAAACTAGATAAACCTGCTACCTAAAGTAGTACCTACTACTACCCATAGTAGTACTACTACTACTACTACTACCTACAGTAGTACCTACTACTACTACTACTACCTACAGTAGTAACATACTACTACCTATAGTAGTACTACTACTACCTACAGTAGTACTACTACTACCTACAGTAGTAACCTACTACTACCTACAGTAGTACCTACTTCCAAAGGCAAGCGGCCTGTTATCAGCTAACTGCATTATTTTGTGGGGCTGACTCGAATGCTTTGAAGCGTCGACCGTTGCCATGGTAATCAACCTCCAAATCAGTATTCGAATGCTTAATTCTTTGTGTTTTTTTTGGAAACAGACATGTCAGCCTTCTGCGCCGTGAAGCTTCGAATACCTTCAAATATTTCTCACCGAAGCTTCGAAGCCTAAAACATGGTCTTGGAGACGGCCCTGGTTACAGGAAAGAGAAATGGGAGTTAAAGGTCCCACATCAGCTCATTATCAGGTTCATACTTGTATTTTGTGTTTCTACTAGAACATGTTTACATGCTGTAATTGCTACATTTTATTTTCCTCATACTGTCTGTCTGAATATACCTGTATTCACCCTCTGTCTGAAACGCTCCGTTTTAGTGCATTTCAACAGAATTGCAACGGAATTGCGTTGCTAGGCAACAGCTTGGGTCCATGTTTACTTCCTGTCAGCTGATGTTATTCACATCCACTGCAACAGGAAATAAACTGGGACACATTTAGAATGTTTATGTTTAAAACCGTGTAATGGGTCTAAATATTGTATATTTGTGACATCACAAATGGACAGAAATCCTGACGCTTGTTTCAAACGCAGAGTTTCTGAATACGGGCTGCGTGTTTCCCTGTGGATTGAGTGTTTTGATACTTTCACAGTATTTATGTAGAACTTAAGCCTGCTTTATAAGAAAAAACATGGAAATGTAACTTTTTTATAATATGGGCCCTTTAAGCCGATATATCAGAGTTTAGAGTAAAAACAGCAGCTCTGGTCTAAACTTTATTTAGTTTTGTGAAGCTTTACACTCCACCACCTCCCTCCAAAAACCTGTGTTACATACAGTACCATTACATCTGCCAAACTATTTATTCCTCCTCCTACACATCGTTTCCTATTAAAGTGAAGTGTGAAGTTGAAAAATATGAACATTAAAGCATAAATCTGACCACTGAGTGTTTTTAGATTATAAGGATACAACAAACATTTCAAAGTTAGCTAGAAATGTTTTGGTTTTCTTCTGTCAGGAATCAGAAACCGTTGTTTCATAAATTACTACGGAGGTTGATGGTCAAGCCGTCATTGGTAATGAACTGATGTAATAAACTGGACAGGTGTTGCCACGGTAACTGAGGAGACGGGGATTGAATGGGATGGACAGGAAGTTACAGTCCAATTACAGAACAATATTTTATACTTCATATTCCTGCTTACAGTTTCATTATAGAACAGAGAGCTCCTCAGCCCGGCCCGGCCCGGCCCGGCCCGGCCCGGCCCGGCCCGGCCTGTGGCAGCACGGTGTGCCAGAGGCCGGCTGTGCTCCACTTTTGATGTTAAAGGGCATGTTAACATTTTGAATTCATGTTGTTTTTCCTCAGAAAGCTCTGCTTATTGTTCTCATAAACCCGAGTGGATGAACCGTCCCGGGGTCCTCCTCCTCCACACTCCTCTCTGACGGCAGAAACACCATTTAGAAAGAAGAAAATGACATTTCAACAGGCGATATGAGCCAGCAGTGACATGTTTCTGGCTTTAAGTCGACATGTCTTATCCACAGCTACAGCAGGTACCTTCAGGTAGGGAAAATATAATTTTTAATATTCGTTTTATTCTTATGTAAATCAGAAACCATTTGTTTTGGATTCAGCCTGCGATGATGGCTCTAATTTAATCTGAATAAAGAAATACACGGTTAAAAATAGCTGACATTAATATTATTTATATCACTGTATTTGCACCATAGCTATTTATGACAAAAGATTAATGCCGATTAAAGGCAACTAAAAAGAGAGCTGGGTTATTTATAGGTGGATAAATATTTAATTTTAATAAATATCATTATCGAACAAACAAGAACTGATCAGCAGCCGACAAACCAAATATAATGAAACCACTCGAGCACAAAGCTGACATCTGGATCTAGAAAGGAAAGACGAGACTCTCACTATAACATTTCATCCATTGTGCTTTAGTCATTATGACGAGTTGGCACAATAAACACATGTCATAATTATAGAAATAAATCCATTTATGTTGATTTTAAAAATGAAGAATCTGCTGAAGAAAAACTGAAAAAAAAAAATCACAAGATGGAATTTTCTCTGTTTCCAGAGTGTGTCTTCTCACACCTTCACCATACTCTTCTTTTAAAACTCCACCTCTCTTTCTCACTTACACACACACACACACTAACACACACACACACTCACACACGCACACACTCACACACGCACGCACACACACTCATTCACACTTGTCTCCTCTCCGTACTGTTCTAACACCTCTCATCGGTTCTGATCTTCACGGCACTTTTAGAAATCTGCCTCGCTGAGCCGAGCAGCCGTTTGCACTTCGCTGCTGCTCGGTCGGTCGGTGCTGACGGGGAGATGAACACGGACCGGAGATGTTTATCAGATAATCACATATATCACATATATCACATATATTACATATATTACATACAGACAGACACCGAGAGCATTTAAAAGACAATTTATATAACTATATATTCAATATTTTAATTACAAATGCATTTGGAATGCTTTCAATAAAGCGTACCAGGTAAGATTAAACTAATCTGATGGTGACTTGTCATAGTAGAAAAAGAACAGGTGTTACTAATAACACCAACAATGGCTCTGTTCTATTTAAAGAGACTGTTAGTAAGAATCCTAAATGTCTTGTTAACAGCTTCACCTGTGTCCGTTAAGTCAACTAAAGTCAGCGTCCTGTTGCTGGCGCTTGTGCTCGCTCTACATAGACATGAAGGAGCATCACTCAACACAGTGAGGAGACACACGTCAGCTAAAAGCACAATATCACTCTATATTTCAGCTGCTTGGCAGTAATGTTAGCTGACCAGACCAAGGTCTCTCCATGAATCAATGCTGATCCTAGTGTTGGCTTTTCCCGCCTCAGCCTCCCGACCGCGGCCGGAGGGAACGGGGGAGACGCCGGAGTTTTGGTCGGAGACGATAACGTTTCTCTCTGCGGAGCCCCGTCACTTCACAAGACACGGGAAACCTCTGTTGGTCTGGAGGAGCTGCAGCAGTTATTTCTGCACAAACGTCCACTGAACATTCACTAGATATTCTCAGAGCTAAACTAACTCTTCTGCAGTGTGGAGTGAGCAGCATGCACGTGAGAGGTGGAGAGAGAGAGAACTGTACTGTAGTACTGTAGCTGTACTGTAGTACTGTAGCTGTAGTACTGTAGTACTGTAGTTGTACTGTACTGTACTGTAGCTGTACTGTAGTACTGTAGCTGTACTGTACTGTACTGTATCTGTACTGTATCTGTACTGTAGTTGTACTGTATCTGTACTGTACTACCTGTACTGTAGTACTGTAGTACTGTAGTTGTACTGTAGCTGTACTGTATATGTACTGTACTAGCTGTACTGTAGTACTGTAGTACTGTATCTGTACTGTAGCTGTACTGTATCTGTACTGTACTAGCTGTACTGTAGTACTGTAGTACTGTAGTTGTACTGTAGCTGTACTGTATCTGTACTGTAGTACTGTAGCTGTACTGTAGTACTGTAGTACTGTAGTACTGTAGTACTGTACTAGCTGTACTGTAGTACTGTAGTACTGTAGTTGTACTGTAGTACTGTACTAGCTGTACTGTAGTACTGTAGTACTGTATCTGTACTGTAGCTGTACTGTATCTGTACTGTACTAGCTGTACTGTAGTACTGTAGTACTGTAGTACTGTAGTTGTACTGTAGTACTGTACTAGCTGTACTGTAGTACTGTAGTACTGTATCTGTACTGTAGCTGTACTGTATCTGTACTGTACTAGCTGTACTGTAGTACTGTAGTACTGTAGTTGTACTGTAGCTGTACTGTATATGTACTGTACTAGCTGTACTGTAGTACTGTAGTACTGTAGTTGTACTGTAGCTGTACTGTATCTGTACTGTAGTACTGTAGCTGTACTGTAGTACTGTAGTACTGTAGTACTGTACTAGCTGTACTGTAGTACTGTAGTACTGTAGTTGTACTGTAGTACTGTACTAGCTGTACTGTAGTACTGTAGTACTGTACTGTAGTACTGTAGTACTGTAGTTGTACTGTAGTACTGTAGCTGTACTGTAGTACTGTAGTACTGTAGTTGTACTGTAGTACTGTACTAGCTGTACTGTAGTACTGTACTGTAGTACTGTAGTACTGTAGTTGTACTGTAGTACTGTAGTTGTACTGTAGTACTGTAGCTGTACTGTAGTACTGTAGTACTGTAGTTGTACTGTAGTACTGTAGCTGTACTGTAGTACTGTAGTACTGTAGTTGTACTGTAGTACTGTACTAGCTGTACTGTAGTACTGTAGTACTGTAGTACTGTAGTTGTACTGTAGCTGTACTGTATATGTACTGTACTAGCTGTACTGTAGTACTGTAGTACTGTATCTGTACTGTAGCTGTACTGTATCTGTACTGTACTAGCTGTACTGTAGTACTGTAGTACTGTAGTTGTACTGTAGCTGTACTGTATCTGTACTGTACTAGCTGTACTGTAGTACTGTAGTACTGTAGTTGTACTGTAGCTGTACTGTATATGTACTGTACTAGCTGTACTGTAGTACTGTAGTACTGTAGTTGTACTGTAGCTGTACTGTATCTGTACTGTAGTACTGTAGCTGTACTGTAGTACTGTAGTACTGTAGTACTGTACTAGCTGTACTGTAGTACTGTAGTACTGTAGTTGTACTGTAGTACTGTACTAGCTGTACTGTAGTACTGTAGTACTGTATCTGTACTGTAGCTGTACTGTATCTGTACTGTACTAGCTGTACTGTAGTACTGTAGTACTGTAGTTGTACTGTAGCTGTACTGTATCTGTACTGTAGTACTGTAGCTGTACTGTAGTACTGTAGTACTGTAGTACTGTACTAGCTGTACTGTAGTACTGTAGTACTGTAGTTGTACTGTAGTACTGTACTAGCTGTACTGTAGTACTGTAGTACTGTACTGTAGTACTGTAGTACTGTAGTTGTACTGTAGTACTGTAGCTGTACTGTAGTACTGTAGTACTGTAGTTGTACTGTAGTACTGTACTAGCTGTACTGTAGTACTGTACTGTAGTACTGTAGTACTGTAGTTGTACTGTAGTACTGTAGCTGTACTGTAGTACTGTAGTACTGTAGTTGTACTGTAGTACTGTACTAGCTGTACTGTAGTACTGTAGTACTGTAGTACTGTAGTTGTACTGTAGCTGTACTGTAGTACTGTAGTACTGTAGTTGTACTGTAGTACTGTACTAGCTGTACTGTAGTACTGTAGTACTGTAGTTGTACTGTAGTACTGTACTAGCTGTATTGTAGTACTGTAGTACTGTAGTACTGTAGTTGTACTGTAGTACTGTAGCTGTACTGTAGTACTGTAGTACTGTAGTTGTACTGTAGTACTGTAGCTGTACTGTAGTACTGTAGTACTGTAGTACTGTAGTACTGTAGTTGTACTGTAGTACTGTAGCTGTACTGTAGTACTGTAGTACTGTAGTTGTACTGTAGTACTGTAGCTGTACTGTAGTACTGTAGTACTGTAGTACTGTAGTTGTACTGTAGTACTGTAGCTGTACTGTAGTACTGTAGTTGTACTGTAGTACTGTAGCTGTACTGTAGTACTGTAGCTGTACTGTAGTACTGTAGTACTGTAGTTGTACTGTAGTACTGTAGCTGTACTGTAGTACTGTAGTACTGTAGTTGTACTGTAGTACTGTAGCTGTACTGTAGTACTGTAGTACTGTAGTTGTACTGTAGTACTGTAGCTGTACTGTAGTACTGTAGTACTGTAGTACTGTAGTACTGTAGTACTGTAGTTGTACTGTAGTACTGTAGCTGTACTGTAGTACTGTAGTACTGTAGTTGTACTGTAGTACTGTAGCTGTACTGTAGTACTGTAGTACTGTAGTACTGTAGTACTGTAGTTGTACTGTAGTACTGTAGCTGTACTGTAGTACTGTAGTACTGTAGTACTGTAGTACTGTAGCTGTACTGTAGTACTGTAGTACTGTAGTTGTACTGTAGTACTGTAGCTGTACTGTAGTACTGTAGCTGTACTGTAGTACTGTAGTACTGTAGTTGTACTGTAGTACTGTAGCTGTACTGTAGTACTGTAGTACTGTAGTTGTACTGTAGTACTGTAGCCTAACAATGTTTTCTCCCAAACAGCCCTTGTATGTTGAGTTTGTTGTCCAGTCCAGAACAGAACGGTGTCAGAGACCATCGATCATTATTGAACCTCGACGGTGCAGCTGGGCTCTAAATGTCTTGGGAAGCTGTTTTTCTTTGGCCGTCTATCTGCAGTCTGTGGTTCAATTAGACAGGTTTAAACTGGGATATAGTACGTTCAGCTGATATCTGAGTAGTGCTAACCCTAGACTAAGCAACAGCTTTGCTAAAGTAACTCACTTGTTAATTCCAGCTTGTTTTAGGATGCATTATTTTGCACTTGATATATAAATAGGAACCTGTTCCTGTTTAAATCTGTACATATTCTAAAGCTAAGCTTCTACTGCCTTTTATCAATGACTGGTGATTTCTTCTTATTGAACTGTTGCTCAGTCATCTCTCTGGTTGAATCACTGTACAGCGTTTTGTTCTCCGTGTACACAACATTACTTTCTTTGCAAACCCTTCATACCAAATAGCATCTACTGTAAACAGCTCTTTCTACAAACTAAAAGCATTAAAAACTGTTCTAAACTAGTAGTAAAGTAGTAGTAGAGTAGTAGTAAAGTAGTAAACTAGTAGTAGAGTAGTAGTAGAGTAGTAGTAGAGTCGTCCTCGGAGCTGTCTGACTGAACCCAGTCAGGATTTTGTTGCTGGTGATTCCAAACTTTTGAAGTAATGTATGGAACGAGATGCCGACTGTATGGCCACCATAGGAAGGTGACTTACACCCTCACAACAACAACAACAACAACAACAACAACAACACCTGCGTGTTGTGACGTGCAAGAAAACTTGCCAACACAGGACGTGTGAAAGCGTCTGTGTTCACGGCTCAGTCTATATCTTACATAGAACTTGGGCTGACAATGCAGCAGCACCACAAACACAACAGGTTTGCTCCAGTAAAAGGTGAACAATATACTGTATATATATATAAATATATTTATAGCTGTATTTGGATGTGTTTTTCCTGTGCTGAGCGCAGATGAAACAGTGAGTGAGAGGAGGTCAGGGCACAGAGCGCTCTCTGGAGCTCCATCAGGCCTCGCTGTCCCTCAGGACAGAAGACGGGTTTCTACCTGACTGAAAACAGTCTGTTAAAATGTGGAAGTGGGTCTGCATGGACAGTCACACATGATTGTGTACCCAGACAGGACATCCATCTCTGATTCTGGACCGCGTGTGGCCTCTGAGCAGCGCGACCGGACCGCTTCTGGATGATTCCTCAGCGGGCCGCTGAGTGTGTCAGCAACTGTCTGCGAGCACGCTGCCATAAATACACTCCACTCTCCACTGGATGGAAGTCAAATGGTAATATGACAGCAAGAGAAAGAGAGGGAGAGAGAGAGAGAGAGAGAGAGAGAGAGCAAATAAACATATATAGTGAAGAGGACAGGAAGCTGAGCAGAAACAGCAGAGCTCAAGGACGTTCTCAGCAAAGCCCACATCCAGCTGGAGAACAGTGAGAGGTGGTAGTTCAATAAACAGATAGATTCATGTTTAAATGGATAAGAGAGAGAGGGGGAAGTGGGGGGGGGGGAACAGACCTGTCTGAGATACGTGCACATTAGCATTTAACCCATTACACATCACAGGACAGAACTCTCACACCGTCAGCAGCTCTAACTCAATAATCAATCACAGTGACGCAACCCACGGAAACACTCAGCCTGAGAGCGAGCAGTCAGCCGGAGAATGTGAAGACGAATCCTCTGTGAGCAACTCAGCAATGTCCAAAAATAATAACAAAAATAAAAACTGCTTTGCTTTACTCATGTCCCAGAAACAAGCCAGTGTAATGCTCATTTCATGGCTGAGAACGCAGCCTCCCTTTAGCCACTTATAAAGGACTTAAAGTGAGCCTCAGAGGGTGTGATGATAACCATCTCCTCCGCTGCTCCTTCAATCCAATGTTCAATCCAATGTTCAATCCAATGTTCAATCCAATGTTCAATCCAATGTTCAATCCAATGTTCAATCCAATGTTCTCGTGGTCGAGACGCCCTGTCTGCTCCCCCGCTGGCTGACAGAAGCAGGTCACTCAGTCAACACTGGTGCCACAAATCCGCCGCTGTGCTCTGAAACATTCAAACAAGCCTCGAGCTTCAGAGGCCACGATAATCACACACACACACACACACACACACACAACACTGCAACCGGCCGACAAAAACAAAACACTCCAAAGCTCCTCGAAGCTCGACCGGAGGAGACCTGCACAATTATTTTACCACTTCTGAACTCAGAAACATTTCATAAACAAAATATGTTAGTGTGTGTTTGTAGTATATAAGTGTGTGTGTGTGTGTGTGTGTGTTAAAGCATGTTGACTACAGAGATGATCAGTATTAAAGCTGCTGCAGGTAGAAACGGAGCAAATATTAGTTTATTTTTATAAAGTGGTCGCTATATCATGACAATAATGCATGAGACAGGTAATCTGAAATAAAGCATGTGTCCTCCGGTGCTCCTAACGGCATCTGCAAGATTTCACAGACTGGAGGAAAACAAGCAGTCAGAGCTGATCTGAGGTCTGCTGTCTCTGAGCCGGCAGTCAATCACTCTGAACTCTGACCAAACGGTGAAACTAGACAGCGCTGATCAGATATGAATCAATATTCTGTTACGTTAATGTCTATTCCTCTCCTCACATGTTCTCACAATCATCTTGTAGTGCACGGTTTAGCTGGAACATGAGAACGTTTGTGACGCCGCCACCATTGTGAAATCTGGTGAAGGAACGCCAAGTTCCTGTCACATGACCGGAGCTCAGCCAATAGGAACGCTCTCTCTCTCTGAAGTGACCTGTGATTGGTCAAAGTCTCCCGTCACGAGCTAGATGTTGTAAAGCCTGTAAACAGAGCCATGAGGAGGAGCAGAAGTCTGGTTCTCTCAGAACACTTCAATTACAATATGATGAAAGGTTATTATGGGATGTCTGCCGAATGATACCAAAACACATTCTGCCTACTGCAGCTTTAAAGCAGCTCAACAGTAACAGGGCTACACAGGTTTAATGTTCCATCAGTGCATAAACACACAGCATTAATGGTAGTTATTGGTAGTAGTGTGGAGCAGCAGCCAGCAGACTGAACAGCAACAGACAGAACAACATCTCCTCCTCGGTTCCTCGGTTTGGGCCTGTAGTCTGTAGTGTGTTCTGGTTCTGGTTCTAACTCCATCACAACACGGAGGAACCATCAGGAGGTGTCATGACGCCTACCGGACACACCCCCTCCGGTCTGAGGCATCGAACCAGCGACACCGAGAGAAACAATAACACTGATCATGGTTCTATCCTGACTGGTTCTGGTTCTGGTGGACCGGAACCTTCAGGACGCCTTGGAGTAGATTTACCAACAAACAGGCCTCAACTCTGCTGCTGCCGGTAGAACAGACAGACAGACAGACACACAGACTGACAGACAGACAGACACACAGACTGACAGACAGACAGACAGACAGACAGACTGACAGACAGACAGACACACAGACAGACAGACTGCTGCACATCTTAATCACAGCACACATGCACATAGTAGCTACACATGAGGAGGAGCAGAAGTCTAGTTTTCTCTCAGAACACATGAAATACAATATGCTGAAAGGTTATTATGGGATGTCTGCACAATGCTGAAAGGTTATTATGGGATGTCTGCACAATGCTGAAAGGTTATTATGGGATGTCTGCACAATGCTGAAAGGTTATTATGGGATGTCTGCTGAATTATACCCAAACACATTCTGCCTACTGCAGCTTTAATGCAGCTCAACAGTAACTACAGTACTACACATGTTAAATGTTCCATCAGTAGTTAAAGGTAGTAGTGTGGACCAGCAGCCTGCAGCCTGAACAACATCTCCTCAGTTCCTCGGTTTGGGCCTGTAGTGTGCAGTGTGTTCTGGTCCTGGTTCTGGTTCTAACTCCTCCATCACAACATGGAGGTGTCATGACGCCTAACGGACACACCCCCTCCAGGCTGAGGCATCGAACCAGCGACACCGAGAGAAACACACAGCTGCTGCTCACAGTAACACTGATAATCACTACACTGGCTGGTTCTGGTTCTGGTTCTGGTGGACCGGAGGCTTCAGGAGCCTCGGAGTAGATTCATCAACAAACAGGCCTCAACTGCTGCTCCTTTTACAGCAGAGACACACAGACACACAGAGAGACAGAGAGACAGACAGACTGCTGCACATCTTAATCACAGCACACATGCACATAGTAGCTACACGCACGCACACACTGCTCCTGGCTCCTCCTGGTTCTCTCACCTTGTTTGACACACTTGAGGCGGACCGGGTCTTTGCAGTGCTTGATGACGGCCAGCACGTCCCGGGTGGTGAGTCCGGCCACCGGCATGTTGTTGACCTCCAGCAGCAGCTCATCCTGGTTCAGTTTGCCGCTCTGGATCAGCCCCTTACCGGGCTTCAGCTCTCCGTACACCGGGAACTGTCCGTTCTCCGCCCCGCCGCGCAGCTCGAAGCCCAGCTCCGCATCCGGACCGGGACCGCGGCTCACCACCGCCTCGTGCACCTTGTTGGTCCAGTGGTTCTTCTTCTTCAGGCTCTTAGACATCGTTACGGAGGGATAGCTGTAGTCACACCGCGGAGCTGAGCCTCCTCTACCGGATCTACCGGATCTACCGGAGCCTCCCGAGCTGCTGCAGCTCCATCCTCTCACCGGGCACCGCCAGCTGCAGAGTCCGCTCAGAGAGCCTCTCCGTCGGGCAGAGAGCAGCAGGAGAGCTCGGTGAGGAGGAGATGATGAAGACTGCTCCTGTCAGACACACAGAGAGACGCAGAGACAGACTGGATGACCCGGATGTGAAGCCTGGAGGAGGAGAGATGAAGGTTCTGGTTCTGGTTCGGAGTAAAGAAGGATGGAGAGGAGGGGGGGATAACACAGGAGGAGCTACACTACACACACAAGAACACACAATAACACACGCACACACTAACAGACAATAACACACACACACACACACAATAACACAATAACACACGTACACACACACATAACACACACACACACACACACACACACACACACACACACACACACACACACACACACAAGAACACACAATAACACACGCACACACTAACAGACAATAACACACGCACACACTAACAGACAATAACACACACACACACACACAATAACACAATAACACACGTACACACACATAACACACACACACACACACAATAACACACACACACACACACACACAATAACACACACACACACACACACACACACACACACACAATAACACACACACACACACACACAATAACACACACACACACACACACACACAATAACACACACACACACACACACACACACACAATAACACACACACACACACACACACACACACAATAACACACACACACACACACACACACACAATAACACACACACACACACGCACACACACTAACACACACACACACCTACTAACACACACTAACACACACAATCACACACTAACACACACACACACCTACTAACACACACTAACACACACACACACACACACACACACACAATAACACACACACACACACACACACACTAACACACACACACACCTACTAACACACACTAACACACACAATCACACACTAACACACACACACACCTACTAACACACACTAACACACACACACACACACTGACATGTAGGAGGAGCAGCATGTTACACCTGAACGCAGCCTTTAGGATCCACCTGCAGAGCTGGAATCTGGGATATTAAACATCCTTAAAGGTCCCACATCAGCTCATTTTCAGGTTCATACTTGTATTTAGTGTTTCTACTAGAACATGTTTACATGTTAAAAAAAACAACTTTATTTCCCTCCTCCAGTCTGTCTGAATATACCTGTATTCACTCTCTGTCTGAGACGCTCCGTTTTAGAGTATTTCAACAGAATTATGTTGCTAGGCAACAGCTTGGGTCCATGTTTACTTCCTGTCAGCTGATGTTATTAACATCCACTGCAACAGGAAATAAACTGGGACACATTTAGAATGTTTACGTTTAAAACCATGTAATGGTCTAAATATTGTATATTTGTGACATCACAAATGGACAGAAATCCTGACGGCTTGTTTCAAAAGCTCAGTTTCTGAATACGGGCTGTGTGTTTCTCTGTGGATTAAACATATTGATACTTTCACAGTATTTATATTATAGAACTTAAACCTGCTTTATAATATAAAAGACATGAAAATGTCACTTTTTACAATATATAATATATATAATATATATATATTATATATAATATATATAATACCTTTAAGGATGACTCTTCTGTTTGCATGCAGCATCTTATCAGACAGACATTTAATAGAGAGCAGAGACTTTATGAGAGTATTACTTTTTATGATACATGAAATGCAGATGTTGACGTACCTAAAGCTGAATTACCAACAGGGCTAAATGGGTTAAAGGTCCCCGGGGGCCCCAGAAGGCTCCAGGTTCAGTTTGTGCTCATTACTGTAAATTGATTTAGTTTGTTAATACTGCATGGACCACTCACTGGAGGCACAAACTGAACTGATACAGGAGCCTTCAGGCAACTGAAGACCCGTCTTGTAGAGGGGGATGGAGGGATGCTGCGAGGGGGGCCCCGGGGCCCCATAGTGGGTCAATCCAGCCCTGTATGTACCTCTGCTTTCCTCGGTCTTTTTACGATGTCATACACAGCAGCACCAGCAGCACCATCAGTCCTGTTTACTGACGGATCAGAGTTTATATGCACGACAAGCTCCTGGCTCTCTAACGGTTACCTCACCTTTACTCCTCTGTGGCTCCGGATCACTGCTCTGTCAGAAATGTAATATATATGTATATATATGTATATATATATACATATATATACAGTATATGAGAGGGGAGCACCTCAATTCATCATCTCACTTCAACATTTTACAGGTTTACTGTTTGAGCAGTTAGTGAGTAAAGACATAGACGTCCAGCATCTGCACAGTCTGTTTCAGTCTGTTTCAGTCTGTTTCAGTCTGTTTCAGTCTGTTTCAGTCTGTTTAAGTCTGTTAAAGTCTGTTAACGTCTGTTTAAGTCTGTTTCAGTCTGTTTCAGTCTGTTTCAGTCTGTTAAAGTCTGTTAAAGTCTGTTTCAGTCTGTTAAAGTCTGTTTCAGTCTGTTTCAGTCTGTTTCAGTCTGTTAAAGTCGGCCACCGTTACATAACTGCTCTGATGACATAAATCCAAATCCAACAAGAAATGACAAATCCTTTTGTTGCCATTATTTTTTCATGACTGCATGAATCTACGAAGCGGGTGAAGTAAAGTTTCATTCAATATTTAACACGTAAGTGAAGAGCTGCTGAAATCTACTGAGGATGACTGAAGGTCCCTTTCACTGCCAGCCGTGTGTGTGTGTGTGTGTGTTTTGAGGACATGCATGTGCTTCTGTAATGTGAGTGTCCTCCCTACAAAACAACATTACTGTACACAACCTCCAGTAAATAATCCATGAAGAGAAGAGCAGCAGATCCACTCTGACTGTCACTTCAGTGTCTTCAGTGTGTTCTAGGTCACCGTGCTGTCGGTTCTGGTACCAGCAGACGCTCCTAGGTCACCGTGCTGTCGGTTCTGGTACCAGCAGACGCTTCTGACTCTGATTCTGAACAGATGATTTGGACTAGATGATAATTAAAGACTAACCAGAGCTGGAATAATCCAGAAACATTGGCTGGATTAACAGATTATACACCCAGAGGGGAAATGAATCCCTGCTTTGCTTTATTTGAGCCTCTGATGGTGGAAGTCAGAACTGCAGTTTGAAGAGGCCCGGCGTGTAGAACTGGACTGAGACCTGGTTCAGGGTTGAGGGGTTATGGAGGACTCAAGAGTCTTGTTAAGATACCGCTGTACCAGATCATGAAATCACACGATGCTTCCTTCAGATGGAATTAAAATCTGGCACCTTGTAGTTTGTTTTTTTTGGAACATAAATAGTATTTCTACGTGAACAGGACACGAAATTCTTGTCTTGTGCTCATCTATCTATATCTGGATCAGAGTGTTTCACTATTTTGGACCTTCCTTTGTGGATAGAAGTCTGATAGAAGAACAGAAAGAAAAGCCGTCAGCTGTCGAAGCTTTGAGCTGGAGCGGCTAAATTTGGAGTCACTTCAAGCAATTCGTCGCCACTCTCACTTCCTCTCGACAGGATACAGAATACTGTATACAGAACACAGAACACAGAACACAGAATACAGAGTACAGAGTACAGAACACAGAACACAGAACACGGAACACGGAACACAGAATACAGAATACAGAACACAGGACACAGAACACAGAGTACAGAGTACAGCAGCAGCCGCTCACATGTGGACGCAGCCTCAGAGTCAGGAGTACGTAGATGTAGACGTAAATTGGTGAGCCTGGTCGATAGCTCTCAGGGCTTTAGCCCTTTTCTATCCATAGGCAGTCATCATTGGAGGGAGGAGAGAGGAGATGGAGGAGGAGTCCAGTTGGTGGTGAGGCAGCATGGAACCATGCCGTTTGTCTTATAACAAATTAAATTAAATCAAATATGAATAAAACAAAATGGATTAAAAAACGAATCAAATAAATAAATAAAGTGAAAAATAAAAAATAAAGGAAAAAAGCCAACAGAACTGGGTAGAGATAAATATCATGTGACTGTGTACAGTGTGTGTGTGCTTGATTTTGCAAATCAAATTAAGGCAGGATAAAAAATATAAATAAATAAATAAATATATAAATAAAAATAAATAAATATAAATAGATAAATAAATAAATAAGTACATAAATAAATAAATATAAATAGATAAGGAGGAGGTGTGCTTACACGAGCCCCAAACAGCATCGTAATGACGTCCTTTAGTCGGGTGTCATTGTGGTGTCGAGGGAGAGAAATAGCTCTGAAAACAGAACAAGTTTTATCTTTTATTTTTCCTCTGAAAGCCACAAACAACTCCATCAAATCTTTCACTCTCTGCCAGATTATTAATGATCCAAATAAAAACAGTTGTATGACGTGTGATTGTGCCAGAAAGCCTCCGTAGAGGCTTCCTCAGACTGAGGAGTATTAGTGGCTCTGTCTGTGCACACTGGGTGGGGGGGGAGAAGAAAGAAAAAAGGATATTACTTTATATCATCATTATAGACAGAAAGTAATGAGCATCCTATAAAGCAGACTGCCAACAACAGAAGGCAAAAATACAATAACACGAGGCAGTCTGCTGCTCAGAGGGGGAATCTCAACAGAGCTTATATGGATTTAGCTCGCTGCTCGCTGCCTCCCTCATTGACGCGCTGCTTTCTGCTTTACTGTTAGAGAAGAGAAGAAATGCACACTAAGTTGTTTTTACTGCTCGGCAAAGACGGGGGGGGGGGGTGAGCGGGGTCACCTTCACACAGTCATCCGACTGCTCCTTCTGCCTATATCATCTTCATCTCATCCACAGATGTGCAGACAAACATATTAACTAATGTCTGCTGAGACGGTGAAAACATCTGGAAGACATTTTAAACTTTAAAATGAATTAAAGCTGCGAGCAGGGATGAGCGGGGCCTCGCACCTTACCACGCGTCGGGGGTACTGGCGAGACGCCGACTGACGCGGCCAGGCACGATGAACCTGGAACTGTGATAAGCGCAACGACGCCTGCCACAAGACTCTACGACACACGGTTCACGAGTTATGAAAGGGGGCGTGGCTAACGTGTAAGGGCGGGGCTATGAGTCTATATGGACATGTACATGACCTCAGGACTGGACCACCATCATGCCTGAGAAATTTGGAGCAGATTTGACAAAGTACGCTGAAGTTACAACAACTACAACAAGGTCTTCAGATGGTCCTGTCGATCTGATTAAATCTGTAGGAGGAGTTCGTTAAAGTACAAGACCTATAAAACGTTAAAAATGGGCGAAAATCGCACATGAAATTGAAAATGGCTGACTTCCAGTTGAGTTTTGGGCATACCTCCAAGAGGCTTTTTTGTGCGTCTCCACATGTTACATCTGTCTGCCAAATTTCATACATGTAGGTAAAACCGGAGCAAAGGGCTCAATTTTTCCAACTTCCTAGGGGGCGCTAGCGAGCAGCCGAGCCAGAGACACTTAAAATACTAACATCTTTCACCGCGTCTGATAAGTCTGCAAAGTTTAACATCTGTTTGAGCACGTTAAGGTCGTCAACAAGGAGATTCATTTGCATGAAAAAGAAAAAGAAGAAACACTACAGTTTCAACGGGGTCTTCGATGGTCCGACGCTGGCCCAATGCTTGGGCCCCAAACAGACTGCAGCACCGAGGCAGCAGTGGGGGGGGGGGCTGGACCGGAGCAGCAGTTAAAAATCACTTTCAAACATGTGCGCACACACACACACACACACACACACACACACAGAGAGGATAAGTTAATTAGACTGAATGGCTTTAGGGAATTGGCAACTAAGTCACATTGGCTTTTACTCTGAGCTCACAATGAGAATTAATTATGTAGTGAAACTTGTGATGTCAGAGTAGAGTACACCTGTAGACAAACCACACACACACACACAGTACACCTGTAGACAAATCACACACACACACACACACACACACACATTTTGTGAAATACATGTATTTGCTTTCTTGCTGAGAGTTAGAGAAGAAGATGGATACCTCTATATCTCTCAGGCTTGTACAGTAGATATATAACGCTCCCACAACCAGCGGCCCATTAGCTTAGCTTAGCACAGCACAAAGACTAGAAACAGATGGAAACAGCTAGCCTGAATCTATCCAGAGGAAACTAAATCCACACACCAACACCTCTAGAGCTCATTAAGCTGTACAACCTCCTGGAGTCTTGTTGTCTTCAGCTTTCAAAGTGTTGGCAGAACATCAATACTGACCTCAGTGGAGCTGTGATCCTACATGGACACATCATTTATAAATTCTATCTGTTCTAGTCGTCTCAGATGTTCACCCTTTAAAGTGTCTATTAATCTACAGATCAAATAAAGGAGCTGCTTGTTACACCGTGCTTTTCAAAGACAGGATATATCCTGTATGTGTGCGTTGACTCTCTGGTCAGCTGCTGTCTGCCATCATCAGCTGTTTGATCACCATCATTAACATCATCCTCCTCTTCTCTCTCCTCTTCTCTCAGTTCCACCTGAAGAAGCTTCATCATATCCTCTACTGATCTCTCTGTGAGGGCTTTAGGGATTAACTAAATGACTCTGCAGTTAGCTTTTAAATCACACAATGTCTCCAGAAATAGTGTCCTCTCAGCTAATGCCTCATCATTGTGCCGGAGCAGTGATGGCTTCGCTAAGTCTGCAAGACGGGACTCAGCTTTGGCACCGCCGTGACCCATTTGTAGGCTGTTAGCTGCCATCATCTCGGTGTGAAATATATAAAATAATAATAATAAAATGAGTGGAAGAGGACAGTTGTTGTGATAATCCCATCACCATCACTATCTCTGAACTAATTCCTTTAACGGTTGATCGGCTCACGAGTCCTGGAACGGATTCTGGGCCTCGGTTCTTTGCTTTAAATCACCACAGCTCTCTGGTTCTAGTTCAGGATTAATTAGTCCTAATCTTTATCTAAAAGACCAATACATCTCAGTCAGGAACAATCTGTGTTAATTATATTAAAACTGGTGATTAGATTTCCCTCAGTCGTCTCCTTTATGACCATCAGGCTTCATCTCTACATGCAGTTACACAGCCGGACCAGCGGAGGGAGCTCTTTACTGGCAGGTGATGTTAAATCCTTCTCTGGGCTTCAGTTCATCTGAGGATAAATATTAAAGGCTCTCTCCACTAAAAGAAATGTTGGACCTTCACAGTGCAGAGGGATTTCATATGCAGAGTTTTAGACTAGAAGGCTGTTTTCAAATTCATCTGGTTTCTCTGAGTTCACCTTAAAGGTCCCATATTATAAAAAGTGACATTTTCATGTCTTTTATATTATAAAGCTATTTCAAGTTCTATATAAATACTGTGAAAGTATCGAAACACTCAATATACGGAGAAACACACACAGCTCGTATTCAGAAACTGAGCTTTTGAAACAATTTCTGTCCATTTGTGATGTCACAAATCTACAATATTTAGACACTTTCAAAGTTTTAAACGTAAACATTCTAAATGTGTCCCAGTTTATTTCCTGTTGCAGTGGATGTGAATGACATCAGCTGACAGGAAGTAAACATGGACCCAAGCTGTTGCCTGGCAACGCAATTCTGTTGAAATGCACTAAAACGGAGCGTTTCAGACAGACGGTGAATACAGGTATATTCAAGCAGACAGGATGAGGAAAATAAAGGATATTTTTAACATTAAAGTATGTAAACATGTTCCACTAGAAACACAAAATACAAATATGAACCTGAAAATGAGCTGATATGGGACCTTTAATATTCCAGACATTTTGAAGACACTACAGGTGAACGAGGTAAAAACTTTAACTAATAGATATCCCCATGAAACCTCAGTTTCCTTGTGTAAATGAGTCATTATCTAACGATAAATTTTGGTCAATTTAGGAGAAATCTACAGACGCAAATAGAAAAGTAGTAAAATAAACACCTGAATGTGTATTCTGGATGTTTTCTCTCCACTCGTCTAAAGACGACACGTTATGGAACTAAAACCTCGAAATCGATCAGTGCATGAATAAAGTGTGTTTTTGCCGGAGGCGTGAGGAGTTCATTGAATTTATTTGTCTAAACAACTTATCAGATTAATAATCAGGACAGAGTGTGTGTCTCTGAACATGTCTAGAGGGCATTGGTTTTTACTTTCTATAGATTTATTCATAAAGTCTCTCCCCCCCCCCCCGGCAGCTTTCTGCTGCTCACTGAACCAGAAACGAAGAAGACAAAAGCTGCTTTCACAACTTCTGGATCCAAACTGGGAAATTTAGCATCTCTGATAATCTGAGGAGAGAAACCTCAACTCATCACAAGCAAGTGTTTTTAACAAATGTAGTTTCATATTTTAACCTTTTAAATGTCTACTTTGTCATCATATATCTGTGATCATCATTTATTATCATTATGAAGGTATGGAGTGATTTAAGAGGAAGGAACTTTGCTGTAATACTGCAACTATCGATGACCAGACTATTGTCTTTTAATCATTAATGAAAAACGTTGCATAGCCGAGAGCCAAATATGACATCCAACAAACTAATACTCACTCACTCATCGGCTGTGAACCGATCCAGTGAGTGCTGGCGGTCACAGACCGATGATGCCAACAGGACCACATCATCTGCAAAAAGCAGCGATGAGATCCTCATCACACCGAACTGCAAACCTCCTCCCCCCGACTACGCCTCGATATCCTGTCCATGAATATCACCAACAGTTTAATACCTAAATATATGAAATGTACAGCGATACAAAACCTCCACAAGTTGTCACATTGGAGAAGCTGAAGCCGGCGAATGTTTCAGCTACTCGTGTGTCGTCGGTTCTGAACGTTAAATGTTGCTCCAGACACAAAGATCCACACAGAAAAAAAGACAGGAGAAAGAAGTTGTTGCATAAGTTGCCATGGTTTCACCATCGCAGCTCTTTTATTAGCAAAATCATGGAGATTAGTCCACTAATGTGCCCATCCAATGGAAACAGAGGGTCGGGGGGTCGGGTGGGGGGGGATATGTAACTTTAAACCATCACACATCATGATCAGTAACAGCGCACCCAGCCGTGTCACAGATCTACGTTATGGTCCTATTGTCTGCTACAAGGCCGCCGTGTTGGCATCCTCTTTTCAAAGCTTCTCTTTGCTTCGTGATTCAATCGGGAATGTTTCAGTTTGCACCAACAACGTGCACTTTATTACAGAGAGGAGCTGCTTTTTGGTCGCTTAGAAAAATAAAACTTTGAAAGAGGATGACAAGTAGAGGAATAAAGTCCCTTTGTTTAATATTGTGCACACATTCACTCTCACACACACGCACACACACACACTCACACACACACACACACACACGCACTCACGCTGGCTTTTGGCCTCAATCAAAACAGAACTCCCACTCGCAGCACACACGCGAACCACACATCCCAGAAGGTTTACACACAGCTCTCACAGGAGGTCAGAGTCAGAGTGAGTTGGTCTACAGAATGACTTGGTCTTGCTTGGTTTGTCCAAGGAGGCAAAAAAAATAAATGAGACGATGAAATAATGAGAAAACAATAGATACTCGGGGGTGGGGGGGGCTCGGGAGGAGTTCAATGTAACATCTACAGAAAGCTCTAAACATCTAACTGGACAGAAAGAAACACACTGCAACTAAGGCATGCACGGCACCGGGGCCTACGGACAGACAGAAGACAAAAAGTGTTCATTCATGGACAAAAAATAAATGTCAAGGCCCCCCTTTTTATATAAAAATTTAAAATAATGATAATAAGGTAAAACAAGCACATTTTAAAAACTGTGAAAAATCCCCAGCCAGAGACAGTTGTACAAATATTTTACACAAAATGTTTTCTCTACACACCGTCTTTAAAACCTTTAGAGATGAACATAAGTTAATAAGAGGTTAAAAGTGACATTCTCAGCAGGGTCCACCAAGTTCCCTCCAGTCAGAGTCCCCTGGAATAAAGTCACTCGGTGAGCCGTCCGCCCGGCTGCCTGAACACAAAGAAGAACACAAAGATTAGAGCAGAACGACGTTGAGCGACCTCACAGGAATCCTCGACACAGCGGCAGGCGTTACCTTTAGAAGAGGCCACAGTCCTTCAGGTTGTTCTTGATGATGACGTCGGTGACGGCGTCGAACACAAACTGCACGTTCTTGGTGTCGGTGGCACAGGTGAAGTGGGTGTAGATCTCCTTGGTGTCCTTTCTCTTGTTCAGGTCCTCAAACTGGCACTGGATGTAAGCTGCTGCCTCCTCGTAGGTGTTGGAGCCTGAAGGACGATGAAGACGAAGACGACACGATGAGGAGACAAAAAGAGTCACAACAGAGAGTTCCATCAAATCTGATTTAACACTTCGTCATTGTCCTCGCCCGGACCTCGCCGCACCGTGGACAAAGGGCTCAGTTTACCGTCGCAGAGGGGGAAAGAAACCAGAACATATTCACTTTTAAGAAGCTGCAATCAGAAAAGCTTTTTCCCCCTAAAGAATAACTCAAACCGATTAAACGATTGTCAAAAAACCTGTCGATTAATGTCATAGATTAATTGTTGCTTTAGATTTTAATAACATTATGGAAACATCTGTTAATTATGGAAACATCTGTTAATCCTCGGTGAACCTGACCAGGACACGTTGTGATAAACACGAAGCAGCCCACACAGCTCAGGAGCAGAGAGGACAAGAAAGAAACATCTGTGTGTGTCGTCTGTAGAGACCGACACACCTTCCAGTGGCAACGAGAGACCAACGAGTGTTTCAAATATCTGGACCTCGTTTCAGAGTCGAAATAGAAAACCTCAGCCTTCGACTTCATTCATCGTCAGCCTCTCGGAGTCAAACCCAACGGGGGCTTCAAGACCTGTAAAACAGAGTTACCTCCGCCAGGGCCGAAGGCCGAGGGAGGACGTTATGTTTTCACCGGCGTCTGTCTGTCTGTCTGTCTGTCTGTCTGTCTGTCTGTCTGTTAGCAGGATTACTCCAAAAGTTCCGGATTATCCAGATTCAGGAATATTTTTAAGGATTCCAATCAGCCTGAGCATTAAGACCTCTGGGTAAAACACATGCGCAGTGTAACTGATGACGCGTTGATGACGCGTTGATGACGGACCTGCAGTCGGCCTCACTAACAAGATCAATGCTGTCACCTAAAAACTCCAGATAGACTCGGCAGGACTTAATGGTTTATGTGCAACACCAACATACAAAGTACCGCATTTGCATGTAAAACACACCTGCTCTGCATACCAGTGTGTGTGTGTGTGTGTGTGTGTGTGTGTGTGTGTGTGTGTGTGTGTGTGTGTGTTTCTGTGTGTGTGTGCGTGCGTGCGTGTGTGTGTGTGTGTGTGTGTGTGTGTGTGTGTGTGTGTGTGTGTGTGTGTGTGTGTGTTTCTGTGTGTGTGTGCGTGCGTGCGTGTGTGTGTGTGTGTGTGCGTCTCACCTGCGTATTCTGGGTAGCAGATGGTCAGAGGGCTCTTCTTGATCTTTTCCTCAAACAGGTCCTTCTTGTTGAGGAAGAGGATGATGGAGGTGTCTGTGAACCACTTGTTGTTGCAGATGGAGTCGAACAGCTTCATGCTCTCGTGCATTCGATTCTGAATAAACACACACACGATGGTAACCAACCAGAGAAGCTGCACAGAGTGAATTTAAAACCAGGAGAAAGAGGGATCAGGAGGTTCTCACCATCTCCTCGTCCTCCGCCAGCACCAGGTCGTAGTCACTCAGAGCCACACAGAAGATGATGGCGGTGACTCCCTCAAAACAATGGATCCACTTCTTCCTCTCCGATCTCTGACCGCCGACATCGAACATTCTGCAGAGAGACCACGCTGTTAAATAATATAATAATATAATAATACACCACACAAACAAACGTTCATTCATCAACATGCCGCTCAGCTTTAATAGGAATTCCATATTTCCACGTAGCCTCGGTGTATTATCACCACTTCTACTGTCGCTCAACTGAAGTGTGGACCACTTTATAGGGATGCACCGATACCACTTTATTCAGACCGAGTACAAGTACTTACATCTGGGTACTCTCCGATACCGAGTACCGATACGAGTACTTCTCTGTGCCTAAAGACCCTCGTTAACAGCCAGCTGGAGGGTGTGAGCGACACACGGCAGGCTGGGGAGTCCCGCATACGAGGCGGTGCGCCGCCACCGGCTCTAGGTCGGCTTGGAAAGGCTCGGGGCGAAGGTGGTTCCCGGGACCGTGGACAAAGTGTCACCGGGGCGGACTGTCCTTAATGCGCCCCAACCACGTATAGCCACCAAGGCGGGGCTTGTCGCACGTAAAAGGCGCCAGGGGTCTGCGGCGACATCTCTACCCACCCGACCCGTCTTGAAACACGGACCAAGGAGTCTAATGCACGCGTGAGTCAGAGGGTGCAAGCAAAACCCCGTGGCCCAATGAAAGTGAGGGCCGGCAGCGTGAGCGCGTGTGATAGGACCCGAAAGATGGTGACGAGAGGTTAACGTCGCGCTGCTGTAAAGTTGTATTGGAGCCGTCACATGAACACGGTATCGGACCTGATACTGGTATCGGTGCATCCCCACCACTCTCTGATCTCCATTTGATTGAACCTGTGGGAGCGTTTCTTCTCTGGTGTCAGTTATTGACGTGTTTCTAGTAATAATGGGAATAAAACTGATCAGTTAAATAATGTTTTTGAGTGAAGAGATCCAGCCTGACTGAAGAGACGATTAGTTTCACTTAAATTAGCCTGATGGTGTTCTGTTGTTTCTGTTTTGTTGTCGGTGGTTTTGCCTGAACCAATCAGCAGCGAGTGATAAATCTGTGCTGCTAACATCATCTTCAGTCCACGTGACGGCACTTGCCGGGAGCAGTTAACGGATTTCACACTGATTTCACAGATGTTGATTTAATAGTTATTTCTGAGGACTAAAAGATAAAAACATCTCATCGACGCTGGTCGACGTGTTTCTGATGTTATTCTTCATGACTGGAGCGACTCAGCTATACAGGAAGTCCTCATTCTTAATCCTGCTGACTAAACTCTGATTGGTCAAATGTTGCTCCGAGCCGTCAATGAGAACCTCACCCGACCTTTCATTGAATCACTGAACACCTCTGAGACGTGGCCGTGGATTCAGAGATCAGGAACCAGACTAGAAGAGAGCACCGCTGGTCATCATGTAAATACAGTTACAGTCTGTGACTGACAGACGCTCGCTGGTTGTTCTCACTTGAAGTGCAGGTCCTTGAAAGTGAAGTGTGTTTCCACGATGCCGGTGGTTTTGACTCTGGTCCTCAGCACATCCTGCTGGGTGGGCACGTAAGCTCCGTGGGATATCCTGTCCAAGTCGTTCAGGTAGCTTTGGGAGGAGGAAACAGAGAAGACATATTAAAATATACGACAGATGTTTGCAGACAGAGAAGCATTAGATCCCAGTAGCTGATCGTGTGCTGCTCTGCTCACTATGCTGCCGAGTCGTTGAGCTGGTACTCTCGGGAGCGGCTGAAGCAGGCCTGGACGCCTCCGTCCTTCCACAGCCGCTGGATGACCCCGGCCAGTTCGCCCGTCATGAAGCCTTCTTCTGCTGAACCCGCCAGGACGAACAGCTGCCGCGCATCATCCTAACGAGACACAGCCCCCCCCCAATTAAAGTCATCATCCACAATTTATTCATGCAAATGGAAGACAGCTCTGCTAGGAAAGTGTTCACAGAGCATTTAATGTCAGAAGAGGAGCATCTGTTGTATCATTGAATACATTAGATGTGGTTTAATAATGTATTAATCCTAACTGACTGAATGTAGATTAAATAAATCATTTTTCATAAAATCACAGCGGGAGCTCTCTGCCACGGACGAACACGCCTGTTTGGAAGTGATGAATAAAGATGACAAACAGTCCTTTTGGCCATGACACTGTGCATCAAATGAGGTTTTTAAAAAGCATCTTAAGCAGGTCAGCGGCCAAAAACATATTATCTGTAAGAGCATAAAATAAAGAAAGAAAAGCTTTGGGTGTAAAATTGGTCACGATGACAGAGCCAGGCCAGTCACGCTGGAGCAATGACTAAGCCTCTTGTTATGCCAGGAAAAAAACAGATTCACAGAATGAAACAGGAGTCTGTTCAGCTACAGGAAGAAATTAAATACTCAGAAGTCTGCGCTCTATTTATGATATAGTATATAACGGTTATTATAGACCTCACAAGAACACAGAAAGGCTGCCAGTTATTACTAGAAAACGTGTTGTTGACAAGCAGCTCTTCTGTCCATGAACAAGTCCTTCAGAAGGTCCTGATGAGCGGCGCAGCAGGGAGACCGTCTCCGCTGAAGGACCGCCGCGGTCAGGAAGCCTCCGCTTTAATGAATGTGATACTAAACGCCTACCAGCTCTATCTGACCTGCTGCAGAGGAGGAAGTGAGAGGAGAACTGCCCAGTGGGGAAGGGTGACATATGACTAACTGCTAGTTGCCCTCGTAGCACGGAGTTCTATATCTGAACAGAAATACACCAGAACAGTGTGAAAGCCGGCTTTGTGCTCCAGATCCAGACTTATTTTCCCCGGACCACAGAAAGTACAAACTGAGAACACAACAGCAGCACAACGATCAACAACCAGAGAGGATCTTTAGCACTAAACTAGTCCTTTAAAGAGAGGCAGCACCTCATTTACATACGATACCTGAGTATTACCTTAGTTACTAACTATCTATCTATCTATCTATCTATCTATCTATCTATCTATCTATCTATCCATCTATCCATCCATCTATCTATCTATCCATCCATCCATCCATCCATCCATCCATCTATCCATCTATCCATCTATCCATCTATCCATCTATCCATCCATCTATCTATCCATCCATCTATCTATCTATCTATCCATCTATCCATCCATCTATCCATCTATCTATCCATCCATCTATCCATCCATCCATCTATCTATCCATCCATCTATCCATCTATCTATCTATCTATCCATCCATCCATCTATCCATCCATCTATCTATCTATCTATCTACCTATCTATCCCTGGTTTATCTTGCAACAATAATAGAAGTTTAAACCTAGAGTGTTTTGGTTTAATAAGTAAAGTATTCTTTCTATTCTCAACAATGTTTGTGTTTTCACATTCAAATAAAAGATAAATATTTATCCCCAAACAGTTGGAATTATATAAAATGACCTTTTATTCCTTTCCAGACCTTTGAGTCTTCCTGTTATTTTAGGAACTCTACTATTAGGGTGCGTTCACATCAGGGACCCGGGCCCGGATCCGAGGACACTTTACCCCCAAAGTCCAGTTGGATTGATTAGTGAGGACGCTCCGTACCGTACACGGGGACGGTTTGTCAATCCGTACCCGAGTCCACTTGAAGAGGTGCTCTGGAGTACGGATCATGTGGACTCAGGTACGGTTCTCATCATGTGTGAAAGCTAACTGTACGAAAATACGGAAGTGGACCGCTATTTAACGCGAGTAACGTTAGCAGTTAGCGAGGAGTTGTGAAAGGGCAGGCTTTTTTCAACGCCGCCGGTCTCCTCTGAAATCTGTATACATATAAAACTGTTTCATATCTACAGTATGTCTGTATCTGCTGCATCATGCGCCGATCTCATCCTCTCAGCTGCACGGCTGGAGGGGGGGCAACGTGTAGAGTCGGCATATTTTCACATCTAACTCGGTGAAATCAGAGTACTCGGGCACGGTACGGATCATATCGTACCTGATGTGAAAACGCCCTTAAAAACTCGACTACAGATAGCGGGGGGGCATACCTCCTGTAGACACATCTCCAACCTCTCCTCCACTCACCGCTCTGGCTGGATCAGCGAAGTCGATCTTGAGGCGTCCCATCGCTCTGATGATGGCGATGATGGACTGGATGGTGTTGCTGTAGACCACGGCCTTGTACTGCTTACACTCCTCCTCTGAGTAGCCCGCTTCATGGATGATCCTGACATACAAAGAAAGCAACGTTAGCACTTCGTCTCCGAGCAGCTTTCTCATGGACTCGTTCATAAAATAGATTATTATGATGGACCGGCCGTTATCAGCTGAGAATGGCAGATTATGTAACAGAAGATATGTTTAGGTTTATGGTAACTGGATATAAAAAAAGAAAGGAGACGGACTAAACTTATTCTCAAACTGAGAAATACTTTACATGCACAAATTGAATTTAATGAAACTATACATGCATGAAAATGAGATTATATTAACAATCTGTTCTAATTAAACCTAATAAGAGTAAAATAATCTACTCATTGAACTTGTATTGATCGAATATCAATGCACCTATATGAAAGGAATTATGGCTGTGTTCAAAAACACTCCTTATTCACTACATAGTGCACTATACTGTATATACTTACTGACATTTCTGTGTGTCCAAATTCTAAGTGTAAAATTAACAACAAATGTTTGTATAGTGTCTTCCCTCACACGACGTTCTACTAGAAATCTAACATCACAACGCTTCACCTTTAAAAGATTATAGAAAATTAGTTATGCAACATAAAACTTGCCAGTTATGAAGATGATAATTAGGTGTCATATCTCAATTTACTGCTCACTATAGAGTAAAATACTGAGTGTGATGTGTCTCACCGGTTGACTACTATTAATCAGAGCTGTGTCAGGTGATCTGGTATATACAGTATAGAGTGAAGTGTCACCTGTTGACTTCTATTAATCACAGCTGTGTCAGGTGATCGGGTGTATACAGTATATAGTGATGTGTCTCGTTTGCTCTCTGTGCAGTCTGAGGTCAGTCGAGGAGACTGAAACAATGTCGTGTACTGTAAATGATTCTCTGAACAAACAATAGACATGATTGGTGTGTTGTTAAATGTTGACCCTCCACACTTACTTCATCTGTTTAACAATCGTACTTTTCCCAGACTCCCCAGCACCTGAAACAGAGAACAGACGGCACAGAACATTAAATTACAGTCAGTTATGTGATGTTAATGATTTCACAGACAAGAAGGTACAGTATTCACAACACCCCCAAACATCATCACATGTACTAACATGTCCACACTGAGACACTAAAGACAGCAATCAATATGTAGAGTCGCTCTGCAGCCCTACGGCCAAAACACAGCAATCAGCTGCTAAAGAAATGGGACGTAATCTTATATCATCTTATATTCCACACGCAGAACAAAAGACTAATCACTCAGACTGACCCGCATGCTTCGAAGCTTCGACGGTTGCCATGTAACTCCCTCAACCAAATCAGCATTCAATGCTTCGTTTTGTTTTTCTTTTTATAAAAGTATGTAATAAAAATGTATAAATCCAAAAATAGCCCAAAAAATAAGGAATAACCCCACAACATTATTCATATTCAACATTAATTATCATGATGCGTGTGTGTACAGTAGTGCGGCAGCGGCGCTGTCCCGGGATCCCCCCTCAGTCAGCATGCGTGCGTTAGACTCCTTGGTCCGTGTTTCATGATGGGTCGGGTGGGTTGCAGACATCACTGCAGACCCCTGGCGTCTTTTACGTGGGCCGAGCCCCGCCCTGGGGGCACGACGCGGTTGGGGCGCACTGAGGCCAGTCCGCCCCAGTGACGCTTTGGCCACGGCTACGGGAAGCACCTTCGCCCCGAGCCTTTCCAAGCCGACCTAGAGCCGGTCGCGGCGCATCGCCTCGTAGGCGGGACTCCCCAGCTTGCCGTGTGTCGCTCACACCCTCCAGCTGGCTGTTAACGAGGGTCTTTTGGCACAGAGAAGTACTCGTATCGGTACTCGGTATCGGAGAGTACCCAAATGGAAGTACTTGTACTCGGTTTAAAAAAAAGTGGTATCAGTGCATCCCTACTTCGAAGCCTAAAAAATAGTATTTGGGACTGCCGTACAAATCACTGTCAAATACAAAAGTGTGTTAACTTTAACCTGCAACACATCCGAGGCTACAGTGTCACCTAATACACTGAAGTGGTGTCTAAGGCCCAGTTTAGCCGGGTCACAGTGTAATTGGATTAATCAACTGGATCCTCCGTCAATGAGATTATACACAGCTTAAACATCCCTGGGTTAGAAGCTCATGCTGCCTCAGACCGGCTGGCTGGACTCGGAGCTGTCAGATGCATCTCATGTGAACTATATGATTTATGTGAGACCAATATACAACACTACTTAAGCACGATGTCATCACAGCCTAAGAAAGATAAAGAAAGACAAGAAACATACAACGGTGTGAATCTGTGACCCGTTTGAATAAACCAAAGCAGTGTTTGGTGCACAGCCTCTCCTCAGGCTCCCTCTGAGGTACGGCCTCTCCTCCAGCTCCCTCGGAGGTACGGCTGTGTTTTCAGCTGAGCACATAACATTTTAATTACCTTCCCTCTGCAGGGACTCTCAGCTCCCTGGTGAGGAGAACTGCTCACCAGTTCATCGTCCCATATGATAAAACAGCCACGCACCGCAGACACAGAGCTAATATTACTGCAAACATCATAACACACTTCAATTTAATTTCCAAACACACTCTCACACCTCGCTGAGCCGCTGGAATTGAAGGGCTTAATGGATGGCAATCAGGCCAAAGAGTGGAAGAAGTAAAATGGTTCAAGTTTGTGACAGAGGTACGATGTTTCATCGGGCTACACCGGACCAGCGAACAGAACACACACACCCTCAGGGCATATGAGATGTAAATATCTCCCCAGCGAACAATAAACACTGGGCCTCTCCTCTGGGAGATTTTTTTTTATACTTCTGTACAAGAAAATGCCGCTACACACACACAAACAAATATCTGCAGAATGATTTGCATTTGTATGTGTGCAGTGCAAAAACAGTCCACATCTGAGACAACACTCCCACTCAAAACACTTGTCTCAAGAGCATGTCATTTGCAGATTACTGCATTAATGCAAACCCCCCCCCCCAGTGGGATGCCTGACAGAGCTGCGAACTGCAACTAGCACCTACGGTAAAGCTGCAGAAGCTGTGTGACACGCACACACACACACACACACACACACACACACACACACACACACACACACACACACACACACACACACACACACACACACACACACACACACACACACACACACACACACACACACACACACACACACACACACACACACACGGTATAAAAACATCCAACAAACATGAAATGCCTCAATGTGTTCATAGATATATGGTTATTGCACCATCAGACAACAAATGCACAAACTAATCCCAGACATCTCATGCAGGTGCTTGTGGGAATCATGACAGGGGAAAAAAACACAACCATGAAAATTCAAATCAGGTCCATCTCAAATGACGCACAAACGTACAAGAAGCGAGTGCTGCAGCTGAGCGTTGTACAGCTGAGCGTTGTACAGCTGAGCGTTGTACAGCTGAGCGTTGTACAGCTGAGCGTTGTACAGCTGAGCGTTGTACAGCTGCCTGTGACTGTGGTGAAATCACATGTCTGCAAACAGACCTGTGCTGACACACATAGACAGACCTGTCTGAGCAGCTCAACAGATTCACAATACTGTTACAGCTTGTAGACGGCATGGTCAAGGCAGAGATCCAGTTAGCATGCACTAGCTGTCTCTGTCTCTGTTGTGTGTGTGTGTGTGTGTGTGTGTGTGTGTGTGTGTATAGTTGTCAGAGATGCTTATTGCTGTCAGCCAGGCTGCATCGGTTGCTATGCAACGCCTGACTGAGACAGCCAGCCGTGGTCATCAGCTACCGGGAAGAACTGAGAGAAGGTGTGGCTGTTTTTTTTTTTCTTTAAACAATTCCAGATAAAAACAGAGATGTACCACTGATATGATGAGATCATCAGCAATACCTCTTTCACACCAATGACCAGGGTTATCTGACACATGTTCAACCCTTATTTTGTCAATTCAAACCGAGCCGGCCAACACAGGTTGAACCCTGGTCATGACAATTCTTACACGAGAGAGGGGATGATAATAGACCTACATGAAGCATTTTCACCTTTGTAAAATGTTAAACTGTCATACTGTGTTATGTGGATCTGTAATGTAAAAACATACAGACAACACACAGATTTACAGCATCTATCAATCAATACAAACCTTTTATATCTATCTGTCTATCTACGTGTATCTTATATTAGAATACATTGTGCTGTCTAATATTATAATAAAGGCTACATTTACAAAAGGAAGGAAGATTAGTTATCATCTGATCGTTCTATGACTTGAATGTTGTGTTTTAGCTGCATTACAGTTCAGTTCAGTGATTTGATCTGAACAGATTTGCCTGTTTCAGCTGATTGAATCTGAGTCACCATATTCAAATGAGCACTCTAATGTGTTTAACCCTCAGACTGACCTCATTAAAGTATAGATTAACCTCATTAGAGTATAGATTGACCTCATTAAAGTATAGATAAACCTCATTAAAGTATGAAATCTCTATTAATCATACAGCAGATATCATTACATCATTAATAATAGGAGGTTAGCAGCCTTCCTTCCAGGTCTTAGTTAACAAACATTCACACTAGTTGAGCAGTAAAACATCTCAACATTAATAAATACTAATGTTTAGGGTCAGGTTGATTTATATTGGTCTAAAAACATCAGCTAGTTTCTCCCCGTTCAGTCTGTGAGGGCCTGAAGAGCCTGAAGAGCCTAAAGAGCCTGAAGAGCCTGAAGAGCCTTAGTGTGATGAAGGAAACAGGAAGATGGCTGGATGTTAGCTGTTAGCTGCTGCTGTTAGCTGTTAGCTGCTAGCTGCTGTCCTCTGTAACCGTGGTAATGAAGTCAGACTGTGGTTTTAACCTCGGCAGGGTGGAGTCATGTTCTGATGGGCAGTATTAGAGACAAAGTCTCATCTTGTTTCAGGTTCATCTCTCTGTGAGGAGCTAACTATCAGAGCTAGCGCTGGCTAAGCTAAGCTAACGTTAGCTTAAAGGCTAATTAGCTTAGCTTAGCTTAATTAGCTTACTTGGCTTAGCTAACAGAGGCTAACAGAATCACAGCTCACCCGAACCCGCTAATCCATCACATCACAGAGAGGATCAACCTGTACTGACTGAGAGGATCTAATCCACTGAGGAGGATACAACACTCTATAATCTAACAGATCATATTCATCATATTCATCATATTCATCATATTCATATAAACGTGTGAAACTCTCCACTTTGTTTGTTTCATCAAAGTTTAACTAAGTTAGTTATTAAATGATGAGAACTGAATATTAGAGCTGATTTAGACACGTGTTTTAATGAGAGACCCTCTCTAGCAGACAGACCCTCCATCTGTCCCTCAGTCTGTCCCTCAGTCTGTCCCTGTCCTCCTCCATCCCGTCTCTCACCCAGCAGCAGCTAGACCTCCCGGGCTGCTCCACCCAGCTATCAGACTGAATCAGACCCTCCACCCTCTGTCTCTGTCTGTCCCCGTGTCCCCGTGTCTCCGTCCTCTCACCCAGCAGCAGCAGCTTGACCTCCCGGGCTGCTTTCTCTCCGTCGTCTCGGAGGTTCCGGTCGATCATCTTGCTCCGCTCCTGAGCCGCCTTGTCGTCGGTGCTCAGAGTACATCCCATCTTCACCTACTTCTGCTTCTTCTGTCTCTATCTTCACCAACACCTCCCGATCGATATGAACACTAAACACGGCAGACTGTAACTTCAACTAGGAGGAGAGCAACAGACATGCACAACACACAGCTACCGAGCTACAGCTACAGCTAGCATCCAGCGAGAGGAGGAGGAAGAGGAGGAGTGATGAAGGTCTCAACTCTTGAGACTGTAACACGCCCTCTGCTCTTCTCTCTGCCTCGCAGTCAACCTCCTGATTTAACAGCCAACAGGTTCAAATATTAGTTTAAAGTCTCAACGCACGACAGCTGTCCGTCCTGGGTGTGATTCTACTGTCCTCAGGGTGAAACACGTCGAGCAGAGCCTCGCGCAGAGCCTCGCGCATTCAGAGAGACACGGTGGAAGACAGAACACTACAGAGCTTCCTGTTCTTCACACACACCTGGGAACTGCGCATGCGCGGCAGAGCAACTCACTTTAACATTTTAAGCTCTTTATTTTATTCTGCTGAGATTTAATTTACTCTGAGAAAAGACATGAGAAACATGAGAAGTTAGACATGGCCAGAGGAGAAATACGTATGGAAAATTACAAATTATGATATAGTGGAAAATTAAAGCAAATCATTTTGATTTATTAAATTAAATTAAATTAAATCAACTATCTGTTTATATTATGTTTATTTTTTGTTTATAGCCTATATTGTATATTGGTAGTATTTCAATTTTGTATTCTTATTTTATTCTAACGTTTTTAACTATTCTATTGTTATTTTTACTGCTTTTTTGCACCGACAAACCAAAGCAAATTCCTAGTGTATACCTGATACACCTGGCAATAAACAAGATTCTGATTCTGATTAAGTCAAAATTATGACTAGTTCATTATTAATTGACGTAGTAGTTTATAAAGTTGGTTTAGTAAGTTAAGTTTGACTTCGGATCTCATAATTTTAATTTAATGGGTCATAATATTTATGTAGTAGGCTTGTCTCATGATTTGCACTTAATTTCAAAATTATTTTGAATTAATAATCAAAATAGACATTTTTGTATCTCAGTAAGCCAAATTAGTTTTTTGCGTCATTGAGGGGAAAAGAATAAATCTGAGATTTCGAAAATAAGTCAATTTTACTAGAATAAAGTCATAGGTTTATGAGAAAAAAAGTCGTAATATTACGGGAATAAAGTCAGAAGTTCTTAATTTCATGTCAGGTTCTCCCAGGTTATATTGTTTTGTGTTTTACTGCCATAAAACATTTCTGGAGAGCAGACTATTGGACGACAAGACAGGCAAAACAGCTGCAATGACATTGTGTCACATGTTTGTTTAGTATGAGTATGCAACACATGAGTAGGAGTCCAGGAGATCAGTATAATGCATATACTTCATCTGAGCTGTCAGGGCTGATTTGCATTGCAAGCCTCTGTCAGGAGATGCCGATGCTCAGTAACATGTTTGCATGTGCAGCTCGGACACGTCCTGCACAAACAGAGACACTTTCAGTGTTGAGAGGTTCAGCTATTTGAGAATCTAACCTCTTTAAACACAATAAGGAATTATATGTATGTGATGTGCAGGTGACTCTGATGATTCCTCTTTTTACCCAACATTTCATACATTTGTTTAAATTCTAAATCAACATGTGTTTTTGTTTGTTTTGGTCTTGTATTTTTTCATCCATGTTACCCTCCCGCCCCCAACAGCAAGAAAAATATAACCAATACCACACTAATGGCATCAGTTAGAACAAGCGGTGACACCAAAACTAGTGAAACACTACACACATTAAATAATAGGGCGGCTGTGGCTCAGAGGGTAGAGCAGGTCGTCCACCAATCGGTAGGTCGGTGATTCGATCCCTGCCTGCTCCGGGTCACATGTCGATGTGTCCTTGAACAGGACACTTAACCCCAAATTGCTCCCGAAGGCATAGCCATCTAATGGCCATCCTCTGCCATCAGTGTATGAATATGTATGTGAATGGGTGAATGCTGATATTTAGTGTTAAGAGCTTTGAGTGGTCAGAAGACAAAAGAAAAGCACTATATAAATGCAAGCAATAGAACACATACAATATACACATATACACACAACATACTAAATAATTAGACAAAACAAATAAGGAGGTTCAGTCGTCACAACCAGACAAGGAGGTCAGAGATTCAGTGGTTTAGGAGAGGTTTCTTTGAATTAAAGGTTCCATATTGTAAAAAGGGAGATTTTCATGTCTTTTATATTATAAAGCAGGTTTAAGTTCTATATAAATACTGTTACAGTTTTTCTCAATTGTTTACACACAAATACTGGTACTTGACACACAATGACCACAACATGTAACTCATGCACCAACCCCCTGAACCAATTCTGCTAAACTACAAGCACAATTCCTGCTTTACACTCAAATTGCAGTTCTAAAACACACTTTTTTCAAAACACTACACACAATTCTCTGCATTTGGCACAATTTTCATGAAGAAAATCTCGTTTTCACAAGGAACACACTGTCATTCAAAATTCTAAAGACAATTGCCCTACTATGCACACTGACTCATCACATGGGCAAACACCTGTCACACAGTGTTACAATTAGCAATCAGTTGATGCTTTTCATGGCTGGATTCGACATGCTAAGCAATATTTCCCCCACTGCTTGGCCAGGGAAAACATTGCTTGTGATGTGGATGAGGTGCTGTGGCCAGACCGAAACAGAAGAGAGGATGCAGCATAGTTTTTTTTTTCGTTTTTTTTACTGTAACTGTATACAGTAAATTCTTCTGTTGTTTTGTATGTAGACCACTGTATGTGCAACTTTGTGTTGGTTGGGATGTACACTGTGTACATTGTTTTTGTGGGGAAAATAAAATATATTTGTTACCGTGTATTTGTGTGTTCTGAGTATAAAAACAATATTCTAAAATATTTTACAACACACTTATGTATGTACTGTCTGTAGTAAGTATAACACTGAACAAAAAAAAGGCCTAAGTCATTATGATGAATGGAGAAGAAGTGTTTTCCATTCATCATAGTGTTTTACATTGAGCACATCAGTGTTCAACTGGTTCTTATAAATGTCTATTCATATGATGGTTTGTGTGTGTCATTTGAAAACAAAATACCATTTTGAGAAGAAATAACATTGTTTTGAATGTAAAGTTTCATTTTGCAGGAGAATTGAGGGGTTTTGCCCATTGTGTGTGTGTTTTTTGATTTGTGTGTAGAGTTCTGAGAGTATGAGGCATGCTTTCAGAAAATGTGTGTAAACAATCGAGAAAAACTGTAAACTATCAAAAACGCTCAATATACGGAGGAATACACACAACCACAGCCAGAAACTGTGCGTTTGAAACAAGCCGTCAGGATTTCTTGTCAATTTGTGATTGTCACAAATATACAATATTTAGACCATTACACGGTTTTAAATGTAAACATTCGAAATGTTTCCCAGTTTATTTCCTGTTGCAGTGGATGTAAATAACATCAGCTGACAGGAAGTAATGCATGGACCAAACTGTTGCCTAGCAACGCAATTCTGTTGAAATGCACCGAAACGGAGCGTTTCAGACAGAGAGTAAATACAGGTATATTCAGACAGACAGAATGAGGAAAATAAAGTTTTTTTTTAACATTACAGCATGTAAACATGTTCTAGTAGAAACACAAGATACAAGTATGAACCTGAAAATGAGAACGATGTGGGACCTTTAAGGGAAAATCTAATGGACTGTAACGTATCTTTCACCCACCTATTGTTAGTCGGAGGTGTAGAACATGTTTCCATTTAAAAAGATGTTTGCCAACAAGGTGGTGAAGGCGAGAACATGCTGCATGACTTTAGAGATATTGGGCTGTAGGAGGACTCTGAACTAAGAGGGCCGGGGATAACAGCAGTATTAGACGCTACGTTAAGTGTGTTGAAGATCAACAACTCAAGTTCAACTTCAAAAAAGTTTGTCATTCCAACTGTAAGAATAATACAGTTGAAAGGAAATGTTCCTTCAGGATGGGGATTTAACACACTGACAGAGAGTAGTAGCTCTGATGAGGAAAGCCTGCCGTCCTTTAGTAGACGTCCCTGTCAGGTAATGAGAGGACGCCATCGAGGGTTACACCCTGTGGTTGAGCTCTCTCCATCACCACATCCAGGAATTCAAATGACCGGCGGATGATTGTGTGATTCTCCAGAGCTCTGTGGCCAGAACCAATAAAAACTGATATGCATGATTATTGCTTATTATAAAGGGCCACACTCAATCATCTGAAGTGACTGTATGATTATACATATAGACACAGATACAGAAATATGAAATCAATTTCTTTTCATGTTCACTTGTAATGATTAGAATTAGTTTGACCTCAAGTGAACCGTCATATTCTCGATGGTTTTATGTATAAACGGGATGGGAAAGGGTTGAGATGTGGTCGGAATTCATCTCCTCACTTTACATATGATTTCCATTTCAGATGGCTCTGCATCATGCAAACCAGCGTCATAGTTTACGTTTAGTTTAGAGGAGAGGAGAGGAGAGGAGAGGAGGAGAGAGAGGAGAGGAGAGGAGAGGAGAGGAGACAAGAGGAGAGGAGAGGAGAGGAGAGGAGAGGAGAGGAGAGGAGGAGAGGAGAGGAGAGAGGAGAGGAGAGGAGAGGAGAGGAGGAGAGAGAGGAGAGGAGAGGAGAGGAGAGGAGAGGACAGGAGACAGAGGAGAGGAGAGGAGAGGAGAGGAGAGGAGAGGAGAGGAGGGGAGAGGAGAGGAGACAGAGGAGAGGAGAGGAGAGGAGACAGAGGAGAGCGGAGGAGAGGAGAGGAGAGTAGAGGAGAGGAGAGGAGAAGAGAGGAGAGGAGAGGAGAGAGGAGAGAGGAGAGGAGGAGAGGAGAGGAGAGGAGAGGAGAGGAAAGGTCATCAGGTCAACAGATCCCAACTCTTTTCTAATAATAAAGGATAGAACATATTGTTTTCAGAGGAAGATGTTAGTTGTTGTTCTAAGTGGAGAGGGGTGTGTATTATTGTTGCCATGGTAACACCATACCACAGCCCCCCCCACCCCCCAAACAACAGGAAATGTTTTGACTCTTTGGAGTGACGGTGTGAGAGGTTGGTTGAGTGTGAGAGTGTGAGATGATGAACGGTGAAACGAAAGAGCAGCTCGTCAGCGCTCTGATGCTCATTATGTCCCACAGAGATCAGATCAGGCCTCCAACCGGGACCTATTAACATCTCTATGTGTGTGTGTGTGTGTGTAAAGCATTTGTTTTCTATTGTTTAAACATCACTCAGCTCATTCTGTGAGTTTCAAACATCAAACTTTAGATTCATCAAATAGAACATAAGACCTGTGAGGTCAGAGTCATCGACCAGGAGTCAGCGGACGGCTGGAGAGAGATCGACGTAGATATTCATAAACTATTCATGACACCATAGTCCACATAGAGCCCCCCCCCCCCCCCCACCCCCCCCCCCCCCTTTGCCATTATATTAATGAAGCCCCATACTCATGTCACATGATGACAACACAGCCATCTCTATGACAACTGAGCAAACTCCATCAGCTGATGCAGTTGAAAGTGATAGAAAAGCCTGTTTCAGTTGTTAAAGGTCCCATATTGTAAAAAGTGACATTTTCACGTCTTTTATATTATAAAGCAGGTTTAAGTTTTATAATATAAATACTGTGAAAGTATCGAAACACTCAATATATGGAGGAATACACACAGCCCGTATTCAGCAATTGTGCGTTTTAAACAAGCCGTCAAGATTTCTGTCCATTTGTGATGTCACAAATATACAATATATAGACCATCACATGGTTTTAAATATAAACATTCTAAATGTATCCCAGTTTATTTCCTGTTGCAGTGGATGTAAATAACATCAGCTGACAGGAAGTAAACATGGACCCAAACTGTTGCCTAGCAACGCAATTCCGTTGAAACGAAGCGTTTCAGACAGAAGGTGAATACAGGTATATTCAGACAGACAGTATGAGGAAAATAAAGTTTTTTTTTAACATTACAGCATGTAAACATGTTCTAGTAGAAACACTAAATACATATAAAACCCTCGATCTGGCCTCGTTTATGTGATGACTGACTGTGGTTTGCAAAAGGATGCAGGCTGGTTAGATCACTTCCACTTTTAAGTTTCAGTGTTCAAATTAGATGTTTTTTTTAGTTTTACCATCCAGTCAGTTGCATGCAGTGCTCGTCTCTCTCCCTTATGTTACCACATAAACTCTACAGATATTTTTACACTCACTTTATGTTAACACAGTGGACGACACCTGACGGAGGCAGAGGAGACAGCATGAGGAGAGAGAGGAGGAGGGAGACATGAGTCCTCCAGATGGCAGCAGAGTCATGAGGCACCCGATCAGTAGGAGACAGAAACATGAGAGTGATGAGTGAGAGTGATGGAAACCAACAGCTGAAAGAGGGACTCTTTATGAGGGACCATAAAATAAAAGATAGATGATAGATGGATGGTTCTAACTGCATGTTAACTTCATTTACAGACAAATGATTCACAAAGTGTTTTCAGCAGATCCACAGGAGTCCCTGAACTGGAGTCAGTGGATCCTCAGAAAGATGGAAGTCGTCACGCCACCGATTTTACACATGAAGTTCATTTTATTTAGAAGGCAGCGCTGCTCTGTCTGATCTACAAAGAAAACATGTTAGTATTTGTAGATATAGTTATCTGTAGCCCTGTTTGGGCCTCTTTTACAGATAGATTAGAGTCACAGAGCTAAGCAGTTCGGTGCGCTGAGGATGATGTGGTCCTGTTGGCATCATCGATCTGTGACCTCCAGCACTCACTGGATCAGTTCGCAGCCGAGTGTGAAGCGGCCAGGATGAGGATCAGCACCTCTAAATCTGAGGCCATGGTTCTCAGCAGGAAACCGGTGGATTGCCTATTCCGGGTAGGGAACGAGTCCTTACCCCAAGTGAAGGAGTTCAAGCACCTCGGGGTCTTGTTGGAGTAGAGCCGCTATTCCTTTGCGTTGTAAGGAGCCGGCTGAGGTGGTTCAGGTATCTAGTGAGGATGGCCCCCTGGGTGCCTCCCTTGGGAGGTGTTCCAGGCACGACCAGCTGGAAGGAGGCCACGGGGAAGACCCAGGACTAGGTGGAGAGATTATATCTCCACACTGGCCTGGGAACGCCTCAGGATCCCCAGTCAGAGCTGGTTAATGTGGCCCGGGAAAGGGACGTTTGGGGTCCCCTGCTGGAGCTGTTGGCTCCGCGACCCGACCCGGATAAGAGGTTGAAGATGGATGGATGGATGGATACTGCTTTTCTGTAGATATTTACAGAATCTATAGTTACAGAATAGACTTTAACAATCAGGATTAAAATATATTCTGATGACTGTACGATAAAAAAGACATTTAACTTTCCACCCACCTTCCATCACTGTTAACTAAATCAAATAAAGACGGGAGCCGGAAGTGACATATTTTGTGCAACGTAAAACAAAATGAAAGATATAATTGTCTGTATTGATGTTACTACGTCATACGACAGGATCAAGGACAAATGTTGGGTTAAAAATATTTTTTATCGTGCAGCAGAGGGAATATTTTTCCCTCCAGATGGTTGGAGGAGTCTTTGTGGATTCTGGAGATACGTTCAACGACCTTTTGGGTTTTCAAAGATTGAATGTTATTTAATTTTCGTAAATACAGATATGCAGCTCTGTGACTCAAACCGATACCTGCTGCCTCTGCGAGGCTCTGCACGGCTCTGTGCACGCTACATCACGATGAGCAAAGAGCACATTTCTTATCATGTGCAGGCAGCTTTAGACACACTATGTACAGATAATATCAGTGGCAGTATAGTGGACTACAGTCCAGGCGGCCCAAATCCCAACCGGGCGCGAACACAATGATGAACAGTCTTTGAGGAATCTTCAGAAGAGATTAAAATGTCACGATGTGCTCCGGGCCCCCGAGGAGAGTTACAGTAAACGTCTGGGTCATCAACATCATCCAATTAGCACATGATGAACTAGATAATTACAGGAGTAAAGACAAACAAGCAGTGGGACTTTTTCTCTCTTTCTGTTCCACATTTTCTGAATACCACATCTTTGGATGCACCAGTGAATTTCAGAAACTACGAGTCTGTCTTGTCTGAAGTGTTAGATAGAGGGCTGCTATTGTGCTCTCCATTCAAACAGCAGCTCCGGCTCCAACTACATGACCTCATTTCCTTTGCAGCCTTTAGGCTTCGCTTCGTATAGTGAAGAGCAAAGAGCTTCATTGTTAGCTGTGTTTTTATTCCTCTTGCACATTGAGTGGTGGATGGTGTTCTTCTTTCTGGGAAAGAGATTTATATAAGTTTTTAGGACTTGTGGTGTGAGACTGTTCTGTGTTTACTTTGAAAAGAAGCAGAGGAAGTTATGTGTGTAAATAAGAAGAAACAGAATGATGAGAGAGGTGAGAGGGCGGTGTAAGATGTAAGAGGTGATTGCTGTTAGCTCTTATGGTGCTTTGCAGTAATATACGTCTCCTGCCCTGCAGCTTTATGCTTTATGTCGATCCTCCTTTTTAACCCCGAACATGTTCAGTTCAGCCCCTGAATGTATACGACAGTCTGTGTTGGGCTTTTCAACGTAGGTCATCTAGCGTGTAACTCCACAGAAAAAACATCCGGCACAATAAAACAAAGGTTTGATGACTTTTAACCAGCTCATTCACACATACAGGAAGCCTTCGTATGATGTCACCAAGCAAAGCAATCGCCAGCGAGGACACACGACTGTACGACCCTCACTGATCGTACATTCAACGTTGAGCTTTAAATCCACACAAGCCGTCGCCAGAGGAAGCATCGTGAAAACAGCTCTCTACTTATGTTGTGACATTTCACTTTGAATCTCAGGAACCGTATAGAATATGCCACCATGTGGTCCGATCATTTCATAAAACTACAAACTGATAATCTCTTTCTGCTGACAATGCAAACTACACTCTAAGAAAAGTCGGGAAGATAGCAGATAGAGCAACACAACATCCTCTACACACCAGATAGATAGAGCCAGAGCAACACAACCACCTCTCCATGACAGATAGATAGAGCCAGAGCAACACGACCACCTCTTCATGCCAAATAGATAGATAGAGCAACACGACCACCTCTCCACGCCAGATAGATAGAACCAGAGCAACACAACATCCTCTCCACGCCAGATAGATAGAGCCAGAGCAACACGACCACCTCTCCATGACAGATAGATAGAGCCAGAGCAACACGACCACCTCTACATGCCAAATAGATAGATAGAGCAACACGACCACCTCTCCACGCCAGATAGATAGAACCAGAGCAACACAACATCCTCTCCATGCCAGATAGATAGAGCCAGAGCAACACGACCACCTCTCCATGACAGATAGATAGAGCCAGAGCAACACGACCACCTCTTCATGCCAAATAGATAGATAGAGCAACACGACCACCTCTCCACGCCAGATAGATAGAACCAGAGCAACACAACATCCTCTCCATGCCAGATAGATAGAGCCAGAGCAACACGACCACCTCTCCACGCCAGATAGATAGAACCAGAGCAACACAACATCCTCTCCACGCCAGATAGGTAGAGCCAGAGCAACACGACCTCCTCTCCATGCCAGATAGGTAGAGCCAGAGCAACACGACCACCTCTCCGCGCTAAATAGATAGAGTCAGAGCAACACGACCACCTCTCCATGCCAGATAGATAGAGCCAGAGCAACACGACCACCTCTCCGCGCCAGATAGATAGAGCCAGAGCAACACGACCTCCTCTCCACGCCAGATAGATAGAGCCAGAGCAACACGACCTCCTCTCCATGCCAGATAAATAGAGCCAGAGAAACACGACCTCCTCTCCACACCAGATAGATAGAGCCAGAGCAACACGACCACCTCTCCACGCCAGATAGATAGAGCCAGAGCAACACAACCTCCTCTCCATGCCAGATAGATAGAGCCAGAGCAACACAACCACATCTCCACGCCAGATAAATAGAGCCAGAGTAACACAACCTCCTTTCCATGCCAGATAGATAGAGCAAGAGCAACACAACCTCCTCTCCATGCCAGATAGATAGAGCCAGAGCAACATGACCTCTTCTCCACGCCAGATAAATAGAGCCAGAGTAACACAACCTCCTCTCCATGCCAGATAGATAGAGCCAGAGCAACACGACCTCTTCTCCACGCAAGATAAATAGAGCCAGAGCAACACAACCTCCTCTCCATGCCAAATAGAAAGATAGAGCAACACAACCTCCTCTCCACACCAGATAGATAGAGCCACAGCAACACGACCACCTCTCCACGCCAGATAGATAGACCAGAGCAACACAACCTCCTCTCCATGCCAGATAGATAGAGCCAGAGTAACACGACCACCTCTCCACGCTAGATAGATAGAACCAGAGCAGCACAACCTCCTCTCCACACCAGATAGATAGATAGAGCAACACAACCTCCTCTCCACACCAGATAGATAGATAGAGCAACACAACCTCCTCTCCATGCCAGATTGATAGAGCCAGAGCAACACAACCACCTCTATTTTTGTTTTTAATTCACAGTTGTTGGTAACGTTAATGTACGTTAATGTATGTTATTGATGCCAATAAGCCGACTTGGACTGAATTAAATTGATAGAGGTTAAACCTCCTGCAGGACGGAGGTCCATCATATTGAATGAGGCACCAACAGCAGTCGTATGTTACTCATCCTTATTAGAGCCTAATTTAATCTGTATTGTAAGGTCTGTATTATCATACATCATCAGGGTGAGTAATACTAAGTTAAGAATCATTTGTTTTTTTAGATACTTTGAATTACTACAAAAAATGAGACGTGCCAGAGTGACTTGGAAATTGGAAAAAGGATCTTGTAGAAGACAGGAAACCAAAGACACACAGTCAGAGCCTCGTATTGATTTGTGTTGATGACAAATAGTGAAACAGCAGAAGAGAAGCTTCTGGCCATCGATGCACCGACACATTCTTATGTTTCTACGACATCCTGCCCCCACATCAACCTCATATCACAATAATATTTCTTTGACATGTAATCACAGCGATCACACAGAATATAAGATGTGCAGATGTCTCACGACTAACAGGCCAACGTTGATGTGATCAGTGTGTCATAAGTCTGGACCGACCGGGACGAGCTCAATCAATCATCTCATATCTCTGGTCTGTTTGACGGCAACGCTTCTTGTTTCATTTGCAATATTGTTTTGTGGAGACGGACCATTATTCTTTGTGGTAATTCCATCAAAGTAAGGTCATCCACCAAGCAGGGGCCGACCGCGTCACCGGGTTGGTTAAAAGGTCAAAACAACCGAGTCTTAAAGGTCAACGTCCTGCAGCAACAGAGACAGCAGCGCGACCCTTTTTCCTTTTGTCCACCTTTTAAATGGTGATTTACCGTTTTCTTTCTTTTCTTTTAAAAAGAAAACAAATCACATTGACATCACAGTACCCCTTGGCTTAGTAAAATGGAAATGAAGACCACAATTAAGCATCAGCTGAAAGAAAGGTGGCAAAAGAAGAAGAGAGAACTTGAAGGAGGTTCTACAGTATTCAAGGAAAAGTAGGTGTGATGAGAAGCACAAGCAGAAAACAGTAATATCTCAGTTACATTAAGGGGCACGCTGGATTAAACAGTACATTATTTAAAATAGGAAAACATAATACAGGAAGGTATAAATGTTGTAATCAGGAAGAAGCATTAGAACACGTTCTGCTCTATGATGCTGAGACGGAACCCGGTAGTGAATCTCGATAAGTTGGGATTTGATCTACGTGATCTCTTACAAAGACGTTCTGGGGAAAAGTGTTTGTTTTTGTTTTTTAGAACAAATTTGATAGAGATAATATGACCTTATTTGCATACATATGTATATATACATATATAATATATATTTTTTATTATTATTTTCTTTTCTCATACTTTATTTTTTCCCTTTTTTCGAGGTTGTTTTCATATATGCAATTTACAGTTCGTAATTTAAATAGTTTATGAAACATTTTTTAAGTAGTTGAGCTTAGAGACGAACACAATAAGTACACTAGAGAAAACAACTTCAGCATTCAAAATTTAAATAAAATTAAGAAAAGAAAAAAATTATAATAACAATAATAATAATAAAAGATTAGAATACCGTTTTATTTCATGCCACAGCCACTCAAACTTCTCTCCACATCATCACCTGGAGAGTTTCTGTAACGCAGCAGGAGGAGGATGAGGTGTGTTAGAGCTGGAGAGGTCACCAGAGCTTTCCATGGTCCTGAAACAAACATCTCCCCGTCTCTGTCTGTCTCTTTTGTTCATTCAAATCTGTGACCCCTAGCTTCAGGGATAAAACACAACTAATAGCACCCATAACCCCTCCCTGCTGTCAGTCTCTCTTTCTATCTCTCTCTAACACACACACACACACACACACACACACACACACACACACTGGTTCTCGTTGTCAGAGGAGGAGCGACATCATCAACGTCTGGTTCCTTTCTGCTCGTCTCCCTGCTCCAGTGTGTCGACAGAGGTGAGAGTAACATGGACCAAACTAAAGCAGCTCATCCAGGTCGTTCCCAGCAGACGAGGTAAGATCACATTTCTCTGTGAATTTGTACCAAACTACTGCAGGCAAGGACACATGCTTATTTATTTATTTAGAAAACTTATGGAGCAGATTTAAATATCAGTAAACTGAAGCACCGGTAGAGTTCAGTATATTTCTGCAGATATAAAAGAAGAAAATCTTTTTCCTGAACTTCCTTTCTTAAGTAGAAAAAAAGCTTGATTTAAACAAGTCAAATGTCTTTCTTGTGAGTTGTAAACAGATATTACAGCATGATGCACTATAGAAGGATGAATCAATATTATGGGATCTTTAAAATATTGACTAAAGTGTCAATATATAAACTCAAAGACAAAAGGGAAAATCTCAGGAAGATAATGTGATACGTTCTATTGATTGAAATGTTAGCTTCCACATGCAGCTCAGCTTCCTGAGGGACTCATCGTAGAGTAGGACTAGGTTCTGTTGTTGCCCCCGAGGCTGTTTTAGAAATGTTAATCTTCATTTCTGAAAGGTTTCAATCTGCCAGCAGCATCACATCCCGACTCTGGATTCCCCGGTCTCCCTGCTGCCGAGGAATCCCCCCCCTGGTTACACCATGTTTGTGTCTAAGAGAGAAATTAGATTTCAAACAGGCGGCTCCTCCCTGAGAACTGAACTGTAGGCCTACCAGATGAAATCAACTTTTTAATCTTTGCTAATTAACTCTCTTTCTCTTTTCCCCTGAGATGGACTCCCTGAGTCGCCTCTCTTCTTTTACAAAATACCCACTCTCTAAAAACATCATCTCCTCTGCACCTCATCAGTTCACATTGATCTTGTCGTCCTTTCCACCCTGGTCACTTTGTTATTTGTGCTGTACCTTTTCCTTCCTGGCTCCATCGCAGCGCTGCATTGGTTATTCTGTGGTTTTCTCTTCTCTCCGTTACACTGCTGTGCGAGGCCAAAGCTCAGGTTGATGTGAAATTTCCCACTCCTCAGATTCAGGACACTCTTCTCTGAAATCACAACAAACTTCAAACCATCTTACAGCAACTAACTAGAGCAAGAAAATTGAGAATCTTTGCTTCACAATACTGAAAGTCCTTTTAGAAACAGTGTTGTGACCTCAAACTAAGTACTGTATTCATCTTATATGCACACGTATTGTGTATTTACATGCTTTGCAGATGCTGGATGAGTTGAAATCACATCTGTACAAACATCCAAGATGATGTTACTGAGCTCCTGTTAGAAACAAAGTATAGCAAACAATAAAGTACATTTATGAGATAGAATGAAGTAATGAAACACTTTGATCCTCCTTTTGATGGAACTGTGTACTCTGTGTGACGTCCGCTCTCGTCTCTGCAAACAAGCCTCCCTGTTTCACCGTCTCATCTGCCGGTAGCTACCGACTCATGATATCAAAGACAGGAGAGACTTTTTAAAGCCGAGCTGCCAGATGAGAACTACTATATATCCTAGAAGCATATTACCGGTACAGCTGTTACAGGCAGCATCTGCTGCTGGATCTAATTACTCTGTTTCTGTGCCTGTCAGAGAAATACTGTTTGCCTCTGTGACTCTCTCCAGTAGCCCCGGATTACAATTAGGGAGGTCCAGTAATGTCGGTCTTATTAGTGTGAACGAAGGGAAGAAGTGAGGACAGGCAGCGATCTCCAGCTCTGTTACCAACCAATTCCACATCACATGGAAACGTCTTCACACAAGCTTATTAGACAGCTTGTTAATATATGTAGGGCTCAAATTTACTTGGCAAAATTAGTCAAATTCAAAGTGCTTTACATGAGACATAAAGACAAGACATAAACAAACACAGGGCAACATAAAAAGACACATTAACTGAATTTAAAAGGATTAAAACAAAGTAAAATAGAAAATTAAAATGAGCTGTTATAGGAAACCTTGTAGTTTGAGACAAATAAGAAAAAAGAGTGAGTTTTATCTCATTTTTAGCTGGAGGTGGTGACCAAAAACAGAGCTAAAAGAGAGCAAATATTGGACTAACACGACTCCAAATGCTCCACATCTGTTGAAATAAACAGCTGTTTGCTAACAAGTTCCTGATATCAACCTAAAAGGTGATGATTATGTCAATGTTGTTTTTGCTGCCCACAAGTGGCCAAAAAAATCACTTATTGCAGGTTTAAGTATATTTAACTAGAACGGCACTCGGAGAGCGATGACCTCCGCCAACGCGTGACTTTAAAAACAGATCTCAGCTCCCAGCTGGCGGTACCGTGAGGTGGTCGGCTTGTTATTAACACGGTGTGTTTCAGTGTAACGTATCAGCGGATGCCTCTCTCATTCAGCAGCCTTGTTATGTCTGTAGAGCGTTACACTACGTTGTCTCTCATCCCGTCATCTACCGCTTTGTTCTTTTTTCACCGCGGATGGACAGCAGCTCCCACCGCACCTCCATGTCTCGCCGCACGTCCACACACATATCTCTCTGCTCTCAGAAAGAGGAAGAAGGCGGGGTCACGTGTCATCAACGCGTCATCAACGCGTCATCAACGCGTCATCAGTTATACTGTGCATGTGTTATACTCTGTGGTATTAATGCTCAGGCTGATCGGAATCCTTAAAAATATTCCTGAATCCGGATCGCCACCAAAATCTGATGGATTGTTCATTGTGCCATACCCCACCCCTCCAAAACATTTTATTCAAATCCATCACAGACTTTTGTAGTAATCCTGCTAACAGACAAACAAACCGACAAACCAACGTCGGTGAAAACATAACCTCCTTCCGAGGTCTAGGCACGTAGATCGGGGAGTAGCAAGTAGTCGCCAAAAACACAGGTAAACAACAACCTGTAGGTAGAGCACATCTGCAGCCACGGCCAAACACCCGACCTCGGACTCGACTCCAGTAACTTAGAAGCGCCTTATTATTAAAGTAATGATTTAAAATCAATTTGAAGCTTTGAAGCTTCTGAGGCGTTTAAAATGATCTCAAATGTTTTAAAATGCTGCTCAAGACAACAAACACGCAGCCAAGCACAGAGCTGCTATGGGACCACCATAGCAGCCCTGTGCGGCTGTGACTCAGAGGGTAGAGCAGGTTGTCCACCAATCGGAAGGTCGGTGGTTCGATCCCCGTCTGCTCCGGGTCACATGTCGATGTGTCCTTGAGTAAGACACTTAACCCCACATTGCTCCCGAAGGCATAGCCATCGGTGTGTGAATGAGTATTTAGATTAGATCCTGATGGGCAAAGTTGGCACCTTAGCAGCCTCTGCCATCAGTGTGTGAATGTGTGTGTGAATGGGTGAATGCTGACATGTAGTGTAAAGCGCTTTGAGTGGTCGGAAGACTAGAAAAGCGCTATATAAGTCCAAGTCCATTTACCATCTTGGAACACCACTGGACGACACCACATTGACTCAAATTAATTCCCTGTAGACCCTGAACCCTTACTGTGACCCTGTGACCCTGAACCCTTACTGTGACCTTGAACCTAACCTTAAGCAGGACCAAAACCCTAAAACGTCCTCACAACTCAAACCTGGAGACGAGCTCCTGAGAGTTACAGCTGAACTAAACAGACTCACGTTCTGTCTCACGTGCGACAGAAAAGTCCCATTCTGGTTCTCTGATGAGTGAGTGATGGAGTTAGAGACGCTGTAATGAAGTTTCATCTGGCTGTAAGAGCAGGAAGGAACCATCTCTCAGGTACAGTACGATGTTATCGTGTGGCCTAATGGAGTCACTTACATGGTTTCAGCAGTATGAAACAACCTTCTGAGTGTCTTCACATTGATTTTCTGATCATAATACATCAGTTAATCACATTGCTATGCTGTGGATGTATCGTGGGTCTATTCCTGATGGTTCTTGGTTTTTAACATAATGCTAACCGTAATGATACTTTGCCTTAATTGTGGTGTTTTGCTGTCTGTTTGCTCGGCTGGGGACATTTTCAATACACAACCCCGTTATAGATCCAGAAGAACAGGTGTTTAGATGCTTTTATCCACCGTGAAACTTCAAACCTAGTATCAGAATCAAAATGGTTTCAAAAATCAGTTTATATAAGTAGCATCTGATACCAAATCATCTCCACGTTGATTATACAATAACAGCTGATTTAGAAATGTAAGATAACAGCGACTGAGCAGAATCCAGCCGTCTAATGTGTTGCTCCTGATATGAGTCTGCTGTATATTTCACACACAGCTGCTGCTGCAGCCTTTATTTGCTCACCTGTCCGTCCTTCACACCTGAGCCAAGTCGTGAGCTGAAAAACACTCAAACACCTGCAAAATATTTACACCCCCAAAGTTACGCATGATTTTGCATCTGTAACTGTGCAGACAGATAAAAACACACACAAATGGGACGGAATCAGAAAAAAGGCAAAATGAGTTGCCAAAGAGTTGATTACTTCTTAGTGTTTGTGCTCACCAGGTGTTGCACAGATATGATTCGAGCCTGAGGAGGAGATCCAAAAGCAGACAGTATGGACACTCCGAATTCCTCCCACCCCGCCAACATCAGCGGCGGTGATAACACCGGCCTCTTCTCTGGAAGCCCGTACTCGACGGTCGAGATCGTCCTCATCATCCTGGTGGCCGGGTCTCTGAGTCTGGTCACCGTCATCGGAAACATCCTGGTCATGCTCTCTATAAAGGTTTGGCTTTTTATGATTAAAGTTTATCCGTCTGTGGACGACCTTGAAGAGTTCACCCAGACGAGAATACAGCATGTGTGGTAATCTAATAGAAAAGAGAAAACACACATCACACCGCACAAAAAAGGATTAGTATCTGACAGCCTGTTGTTTCTCTAAAGGTGAACAGGAACCTGCAGACTGTCAACAACTACTTCCTGTTCAGCCTGGCGTGTGCAGACCTCATTATCGGCGTCTGCTCCATGAACCTCTACACCGTCTACATCGTGATTGGCTACTGGCCCTTGGGAGCGGTGGTGTGCGACCTGTGGTTGGCCGTCGATTACGTCGTCAGCAACGCCTCGGTCATGAACCTGCTCATCATTAGCTTCGACCGCTACTTCTGTGTCACCCAAACCGCTCAGCTACCCGGCGCGCCGCAGCACCAAGATGGCGGGTCTGATGATCGCCGCGGCCTGGGTCTTGTCCTTCATCCTGTGGGCTCCGGCCATTTTGTTCTGGCAGTTCATCGTGGGTGGGAGAACCGTGCGGGAGGGTGAGTGCTACATCCAGTTCTTCTCTAACCCCGCGGTGACGTTCGGGACCGCCATAGCAGCTTTCTACCTGCCGGTGGCCATCATGATCTATCTCTACTGGCGCATCTCCAAGGCCAGCCGCAGCCGCGTGAGGAGGGACAGCAGGAAGCCCTCGGGGACCAGTCTGGGAGAGGGTCCCTCCGGCCAGGAGGACGGATGTGAGGGCCACAACAGCAGCATCACGACGAGAGAAGCTCAGGTGGAGGCTGGAAACGGGAAGGAGAAGGAGATGTTGCAGCAGCAGAATGGAAGCGGGCCGTGTCAGGAAGAAACAACCGACCAGGCGGACTCCACGGAAGACGGCAACCACGCTTCAACGTCCAAGGACGCCGCGGCCGCTGCATCGCTTCGGAAAGGTTCAAATAGTGCGAAAAAGATCAATCAAACACAGCCAGCTTCCCCGCAGAACTCAGCTGCCGACAGACAGAGTCTGACCACCAGGACGCTGTTTAAGGTAAATCTGATTATTGAATAAAAAAAACATATCAGACATCTGACCAGATTTACAGCTCCGGTGCTCTCAGTATGGCAACGTCCGTCGTTCCACTTAGTTGGTCCAGACAGAAATATCAGAACTATCAGATGTATTGGAAGTTGGTTAATATATCAACAGGACTAAAAAATGACTGTTTGGTTTTACGGCTCATTCCTTTTATTGCTACTTAAACAAAAACCGAGCTAAAAGAGAGTGAATAATGGACCTACATTCACCCAGTCAAAAAGAAAGATAACTTTGCTCCATGTCTGCTGGATGTGTAAATAAGTTTGCTAACGAAGAGCATTAACAGACTTTACAGTTTGTTACCAAGCTGCCAAAAACTCAACGAGTATTACTTTAAAAACTTTAAACTAAAAACTGTCCTCTTCTTCTACTCTCATGTTCCAGATGACGAAGCAGAGCGCCGTGGCCAAATGGAAAAGGAAGGGCATTTCTTCCAGGGAGAAGAAGGTGACGCGCACCATCATGGCCATCCTGGTTGCTTTCGTGGCCACGTGGACGCCGTACAACGTGATGGTCCTGATC